>NW_016803664.1:1826329-1829932 GCF_001698545.2 Rhinopithecus bieti
AAAAAAAAAAAAAAAAAAAAAAAAAAAAAAAAAAAAAAAACCAGTGTGGCAGTGCATAGCTGTAGTCCCAGTTACTTGGGGGGCTGAGGTGGGAGGATGGCTTGAGTCCAGAAGGTCAAGAGTGTAGTAAGCCATGATCATGCCACTGCACTCTAGCTTTATAGAATAAGATCCTGTCTCTATCTAAAAACAAAACAAAACTAAAGAAAAGAAAATAAAAGCACCATTACCCCAATATTTGCTTTCTTGTTTTTGAGTAATTCTTATCACCTATCTTAGCCCAGCTAACCCTGAATTTAAACACGTGATTCATTTTCTCAGGTTATATAATTAATCGCCAGAGAAAACGGTTGAGAGAGTGGGAAAGGCCCTCTTTGGGGTCTTCTCAGCCCAGCTGGGGATAGGAGGCCAAGGCCAGGAGGTAACACACTGGAGCCACATTGTCCAGAGCTCCTCAGTGAGCCTCTCCCCCATCTGCATTCTCAGACCCCAGGGGCCATGTCTACTGGCCAAAGAGTATGTGAGCAGCATGAGCCTAGCACCAGAGAAAACTCCACTCAGCCCTGCCCAGAGGAGTTGGTACAAACGTGCCTTTGCAAAGTTTGTGTTTCTCTTTTGGGTCTGATGGAGGGGGAGTGCTTCAACCTCAGAGGGGAATGCCTGGACGTCTAGGGTCAGGGTGCCTGATGGATTGACCTCATCAGCTCCACTTGCAATTCTGGCACCCCAAGAAACTTCCAGATGATTCGGGTGAAGCTCCCAGGATCTCCCCCTTTGCTCAGCAGCCTGGATTCTTCGAGGAAAAAGAAAGCATTTGAGCAAGGATTGGGGAAGAAACTTCACCTCTGGGCCAAGTTCAGGGATAGGAGGACAGAGCTATAGTGCTGTCTAGGCTTTCTTTACATGTATGGCAACTGGAGTGACACCTGGGATAGCCATCTTCACTCCACAGTTCCATTCCTATCACCAAATCTGTCAGGCTCTGGGGAGGACTCCTAGAGAGCAAAACATGCTTTCCACACATTAGCAAACAGCATGATCCGATCTCAGGGGTCAGCCAGGAGGGGAACACAGGCAGATGCATACAGGGCTCCCTGCCTCCAGGACTATTTCTTTTTGCTACATATCATCTCTAAAGCAAAATTGCTTGTTTTAGCTCTTGACGAAAATGAACTTCCCTTGTCCATTTTCCACAAGCAATGCATACACAGGAAGGAAATGGCAGGTTGTTCATATGTAGCAAGATTCACACTTGGCCAAACCTGGGGTCACAGAGAAGGACATGGAATTGAGGGCAGAAGATCTGGGTTGGAGTCCAGCACTGCTTTAGGTAAGTCATAACCCTTATACGACAGGGATAATGAAACCTGGGATGCCTACCTCACAAAGTCATAAGGATAAGAGATGACGCTCGGTGCAGTGGCTCATGCCTATAATCCCAGCACTCTGGGAGGCCGATGCAGGTGGATTACTTGAGGTCAGGAGTTCGAGACCAGCCTGGCCAACATGGTGAAACCCTGTCTCTACTAAAAATACAAAAATAAGCTGGGTGTGGTGGCGTAGGCCTGTAATCCCAGCTACTCAGGAGGCTGAGGCAGGAGAATCACTTGAACCAGGGAGGTGGAGGTTGCAGTGAGCCGAGATTGGGCCACTGCACTCCAGCCCCGGGAACAGAGAGAGACCCTGTCCAAAAAAAAAAAAAAAAAAAAAAAAAAAAGCAATAGAAGAAGAGATGGTAGATGCCCAAACATCCTTAAGCAATGAAAAGACCCAGGTGAAGCAGAAGGCCCAGGCTGGGATGAGTGGATGGGTACATTGGTGGAGCAACGAGATCTTGAGACTTGGGGACCCAGGAAGTTCTCCTTTCTGGCATCAGACCAGAGTACACCTTCTTGTCCCGGATTTCCAGGGTGACCACCAACAGAGGGGCAGCTCTGGCTCCTGGCAGGGCAGAGCTCTCTGACGTACCCACCTTCAGTGGGCTGTCTCACAGTAATTCCTTCAGGCTTTGGAGATGATGGTCAGGGCCAGCTGGGCTCTGGTGGCCTGCAAGTGACCTGAGGGCTACTGCAATTAGGCAATTCCTGGGGACCTCATTGGTAAGCCCTGGAGGATCAAGCCTGGATGTTTTGTTATTGCATAGGGGTTAATATTTTGACCAAGTTCACCTTAGGCATCTCTCTGATTGTCTTTGCTGGTCTCTCTTTCCTTCATTGCCTTGTCTGATTGAGGTCAGAGTCCTTGAATGACCCTCAAGGTACCCCTACCCCACTCCCAGGAAAACCTCTGCTCTGCCCTGCTTTCTCCCTGGAGCCCATGCCGAGAGAGCCTGTGGCTCCTCTCACTTGCATAAGTAGGTGAGATCCTCCAAACACCGCCTGTGGGTGGAAAAGAGAAGGTGTCAAGAGACTGGGTGTTCCAACATTTAGAAGTCAAGGAGATGAGGAGGAACCTTTCTGCTTTAGCCAAATTACTTCTTCAGAATTGATTTTGGCCGGGCGCGGTGGCTTACGCCTGTAATCCCAGCACTTTGGGAGGCTGAGGTGGGCGGATCACCTGACGTTGGGAGTTCAACACCAGCCTGACCAACATGGAGAAACCCTGTCTCTACTAAAATACAAAAAAATTAGCCAGGTGTGGTGGCGGGCGCCTGTAATCCCAGCTACTTGGAAGGCTGAGGCAGGAGAATGGCTTGAACCTGGGAGGTGGAGGTTGCAGTGAGGCAGAGATCGCACCATTGCACTCCAGCTTGGGCAGCAAGAGTGTGAAACTCCATCTCAAAAAAAGAAAAAAAAAAAGAAAAAAAGAATCAGTTCTTAGTGGTAACCTTTCTGGTAAAAGGACATGAGCAATATGGTTATAAATGAATGTATGGATAAATTTCCAGGCAGCTCCACCATCAATGGATATCAGCATTTGACATTTTTTTCTTGTTGTTCCGTTAGAATATGTAAACCGGCATCTCCAGACTGCTTCCCTTTATATTTCTTTGATTTCTGGCAAGAATTAACATTTCCCCATGATGTTTGTCTACTAATTGCAAGTTCCTTGTGGGAATTGTCCTGTCTTTGACCCATTTATCTTTTGGAATCTTGACATTTATTTTACAAATTTGAATTAGTTATTTATGATAGATCTTAATTCTTTGTAATGTTTGATAGAAATATTTTCCTTCTTAAAAAATCTTTAGTAATGCTAATTTTATAGTGCAATCATTTCAATTGCTTCAAAGCTGAGAAAGTTAAAATTCCCCAGAGAGCTGATAAACTCTCTTTCCAATTGTCTGCAAGTTCTATCATAATTAGATTTTATATTTAAATCTTTAATCAACCAGAGCTTATTTTGTTGCATGTTTTATTTTAATAACTTTTCTATTAAAAAATCAATAAATGTTTATTATTGTAAACTAGGAAAATAAAGAAGAACAAAAAGAAAAACATAAAGAGATCTGTGATTTCACATTTAGAGATAAGCACTGTTGACATTTTGATGTGGATATCCCCAAGTCATTTTTTCTATGTATACATTTATTTACAAAAATACAACTGTAAACACACTGTACAAACTGTTTAAATACCTGTGTATTAACAACACATTAATGGC
>NW_016803664.1:1830102-1908986 GCF_001698545.2 Rhinopithecus bieti
AAAAAAAAAAAAAAAAAAAAAAAAAAAGCAATAGAAGAAGAGATGGTAGATGCCCAAACATCCTTAAGCAATGAAAAGACCCAGGTGAAGCAGAAGGCCCAGGCTGGGATGAGTGGATGGGTACATTGGTGGAGCAACGAGATCTTGAGACTTGGGGACCCAGGAAGTTCTCCTTTCTGGCATCAGACCAGAGTACACCTTCTTGTCCCGGATTTCCAGGGTGACCACCAACAGAGGGGCAGCTCTGGCTCCTGGCAGGGCAGAGCTCTCTGACGTACCCACCTTCAGTGGGCTGTCTCACAGTAATTCCTTCAGGCTTTGGAGATGATGGTCAGGGCCAGCTGGGCTCTGGTGGCCTGCAAGTGACCTGAGGGCTACTGCAATTAGGCAATTCCTGGGGACCTCATTGGTAAGCCCTGGAGGATCAAGCCTGGATGTTTTGTTATTGCATAGGGGTTAATATTTTGACCAAGTTCACCTTAGGCATCTCTCTGATTGTCTTTGCTGGTCTCTCTTTCCTTCATTGCCTTGTCTGATTGAGGTCAGAGTCCTTGAATGACCCTCAAGGTACCCCTACCCCACTCCCAGGAAAACCTCTGCTCTGCCCTGCTTTCTCCCTGGAGCCCATGCCGAGAGAGCCTGTGGCTCCTCTCACTTGCATAAGTAGGTGAGATCCTCCAAACACCGCCTGTGGGTGGAAAAGAGAAGGTGTCAAGAGACTGGGTGTTCCAACATTTAGAAGTCAAGGAGATGAGGAGGAACCTTTCTGCTTTAGCCAAATTACTTCTTCAGAATTGATTTTTGGCCGGGCGCGGTGGCTTACGCCTGTAATCCCAGCACTTTGGGAGGCTGAGGTGGGCGGATCACCTGACGTTGGGAGTTCAACACCAGCCTGACCAACATGGAGAAACCCTGTCTCTACTAAAAATACAAAAAAATTAGCCAGGTGTGGTGGCGGGCGCCTGTAATCCCAGCTACTTGGAAGGCTGAGGCAGGAGAATGGCTTGAACCTGGGAGGTGGAGGTTGCAGTGAGGCAGAGATCGCACCATTGCACTCCAGCTTGGGCAGCAAGAGTGTGAAACTCCATCTCAAAAAAAGAAAAAAAAAAAAGAAAAAAAGAATCAGTTCTTAGTGGTAACCTTTCTGGTAAAAGGACATGAGCAATATGGTTATAAATGAATGTATGGATAAATTTCCAGGCAGCTCCACCATCAATGGATATCAGCATTTGACATTTTTTTCTTGTTGTTCCGTTAGAATATGTAAACCGGCATCTCCAGACTGCTTCCCTTTATATTTCTTTGATTTCTGGCAAGAATTAACATTTCCCCATGATGTTTGTCTACTAATTGCAAGTTCCTTGTGGGAATTGTCCTGTCTTTGACCCATTTATCTTTTGGAATCTTGACATTTATTTTACAAATTTGAATTAGTTATTTATGATAGATCTTAATTCTTTGTAATGTTTGATAGAAATATTTTCCTTCTTAAAAAATCTTTAGTAATGCTAATTTTTATAGTGCAATCATTTCAATTGCTTCAAAGCTGAGAAAGTTAAAATTCCCCCAGAGAGCTGATAAACTCTCTTTCCAATTGTCTGCAAGTTCTATCATAATTAGATTTTATATTTAAATCTTTAATCAACCAGAGCTTATTTTGTTGCATGTTTTATTTTAATAACTTTTCTATTAAAAAATCAATAAATGTTTATTATTGTAAACTAGGAAAATAAAGAAGAACAAAAGAAAACATAAAGAGATCTGTGATTTCACATTTAGAGATAAGCACTGTTGACATTTTGATGTGGATATCCCCAAGTCATTTTTTCTATGTATACATTTATTTACAAAAATACAACTGTAAACACACTGTACAAACTGTTTAAATACCTGTGTATTAACAACACATTAATGGCATATTTCAGGGGCATTAAATATTCTTTTAAAACATTATTTTAAATAGTTACAGAGTACTGTTACACTCTATAGATGTACCATAATTGGCTTAATTCCCTAATGTTTTTTCATTAACTTTATTTAAGATATCACTATTATGAACAATGCCACTATAAACGTATGCATAAATCTCGGTCCACATGTATGATTATTTTCTTTGTATAAATTACTTTTTTAGTAACTTAAAAAAATTTTAGATTCTGAGGGTACCTGTGCAGGTGTGTCACATGGGTATATTGTGTGATGCTGAGGTTTGAGCTTCTAATGGTTCCATTGCCCAAGTAGTGAATATTGTACCCAATAGGTTTTTTCAACCTTTGTTCCCCTCTCTTTCTCATCCTTTTTGGAATGCCACTGTCTATTATTTCCATCTTTATGTCCACGTGTACTCAATGTTTAGCTCCCACTTGTAAGTGAGAACATGCAGTGTTTATCTGTTGTTGTGTTAATTTGCTTAGGATAATGACCTTCAGCTGTAGCCATGTTGCTGCAAAGGATGTGATTTTGTTCTTTTTCATGGCTGCATAGTGCTCCTTAAAAAATAATACTACACATCATATATGTACCACATTTTCCTTTGTATAAATTTCTTAAAGTAGAATTGCTAAGGCAAAGGTTTTATATCTAGGTATGTATATCTATCTATATATTTTGCCTTTACGTATATACTGCTACTTTAAGTAAATTTCTGTCATTTTAAGTACTCATTAACAGTGAGTGTACTCCTCTTCTGTCCTATCCTCCACCCTTGTTAACATTAGCTATTAACATTTTTGTAATTTTATGCTAAATTGATAAGCTAAAATGGTATGTGCATTTTTTAATGTTTCTTTAAAACCAGTGGGTTGAAGTTGAATTTATCGCCACTTCCATTTTTATTGCCTTTTTCTTTCTTTATGATTTATCTGTTCATGATATTCATATATTTTATGTACTTTATAGGTTTGTGTATTTTTTATATATTTTCAAAATTGGGGTTCTCACTTAAGAAATTATAATGAGTTTAAACACACACATGTATACAATGCATAGTTTCGAATGCCACCTACTTCCCAGCTCCATCACATCCTAGCATTTTGCCATATTTGCTTCCTATTTTTGCTAAAAAGTAGAGTGCTGTACCAGTATAACTGTGTGTCTCTTCTCAAGCCTGATCTTATTTTTCCTGTCTCAGAGGCAACGTCACCGTGAGTTTGGTGTCTATCATTCTCATCTCTGTGTGTATGTGTTTGCAGCATATGTATGTAGCTATGAAATATATATGGTAGTTCCTCAGTATCTGTGGGGGATTGGTTCCAGGATCACTCACGGATGCTCAAGTCCCTGTTACAAAATGGTGTAGTGTTTGCACATAACCTATGCACATTCTCTCACATGCTGTAAATCACCTCCAGATTACTTATAATACTTAATACAAAGCCTGTACATCGCGTTGTTTGCCTGGTTTTAACATGGTACTCAGGATGTGACGAATTCAAGTTTTGCCTTTTGAAACTTTGTATGATTTCTCCCCCAAATATTTTGCATCCTCGGTTGATTGAATCCATGGATGTGGAATCCCATGGATATAGAGGACTGACTGTACCATTATTTTGCATGTTTTCAAACTTTTATACTCTATACATCTATCTGAAACTTGTTTTGTCATTCAGCAGTGTATTTTCGAGATTTATCTCTGTTGATAAAACAGCTACAAATGGTCCCATTGTATGAATGTATCAGAATTTGTTCGTTGGGTTGGTGGATACTTGTGTTGTTTAGTTTTTTCATTTTACTGTTATAATATTGCAGTAGACATTACATCATCCACAAGTGAAAGCTTCTAGAATTTACTCCTAGAAGTGAAATTGTTGGATTGTAAGATATACGTCCCATCAGAGTTAGTAAGATGTTGACAATTTATTCTTCAAAGTGGTTACTCCTGTGAACATATCATTGGCAAAATGTGAGTGTTCCTTTAATTTTTCTACCTCATCACCAACACTTGATAGTGTCAGATTATTTAATTTTCACCAGTTTGATGGATGTAAAATGGTATCTCATTGTTTTAATTTTAAGCTTTCTGATTGTGAGGTAGAACATTTTCATATGTGCGTGATTGTTCGTTCAAATTTCTGTTGCTGAGAATAGCTTATTCATATATTTTGCCTGTATTTCTATTACTTCATTGCAAATATCCTCCCAGTTTGCGTTTTGTCTTTCATATCACCTGTAATGTCGTGTTTCACAGAGTTTACATTTTTGTTTAACGAGATTTATACAGTCTTTCCCTCCAGGTATATCCTTAATGTCTTCATTTCTTCAATTTTCCTTTTTTTTTTGAGACGGAGTCTCGCTCTGTTGCCCATGCTGGTGTGCAATGGTGTGATCTCTGATGACTGCAACCTCTGCCTCCCAGGTTCAAGTGATTCTCTTGCCACAGCCTCCTGAGCAGCTGGGATTACAGGCACACACCATCACACCCAACTCTTTTATATATATATATATTTTTCAGTAGAGACGGGGTTTCACCATGTTGGTCAGGCTGATCTCGAGCTCCTGACCTCGTGATCTGCCTGCCTTGACCTCCCAAAGTGCTGGGATTACAGGCGTGAGCTACTGCATCCAGCCCAAATAGTAATTCTTTTACAAAAGATACTCTGTGATTTGTTATAATCTTCTGGCATCAGTAGAATTTACCTTAATTAATGACTACATGCTGTTGTTTTAATTTATAGTTGCATTTTATAAGCTCAGTTAAAAATGATTTTTCTGCCTATGCTCCTTGAGGAACCCATGGATCGATAAAATTTGCTGATCAATAAAATTTAGCAAATAGACAGTATGCACAAGCCATTCCTGCCTTTCAGGTAGATGTTGATAATTGCCTGCATTATTTTCTTCATTTGTGTATTCATATATTCACTTACTCAACAGCTGCTGTGGGAAAATCTGCTAATGTCCTTGAGCCTGGTTCTAATCATTTCAAGCCAGTTTTATTGGAATTGGCACTTGTGCACATTTGCCATCCTAAGACTGTGTGTTTATGTGTGTGTGCGCCTGTGTGGTATTTCTTACAGGTTTGTGGATGGGGATAATACTCATCTCTTAGAATGAATTGGGTATCAGATCTTGTTTTTCTGTGATTTGGAACTGATTACATAATACAGAAAAATCTGTTTGAGTATGTAGTAATATTGTTCAGTAAATTTATTGAGGTCATAATATTTCTTGTGATAGATGAGATTTTTTAAAATAACAACTTTTCAGTTTCCTTTGCCTTCATCATTATTTTCATGTTACCTACATCTTCTCTTGCCAGTTTCTATTTTGTGTTGTCCATTTGGCTAAGCATTTCAAGTTGATTGTCATAAATTGTGCATTGCAATCATTTATATTTTAAAATCCTTTATATCAGTTGTTAAATCATTGGCTTTGGTTTTAATTTTGTTAATTTATACCTTTTCTTTTGTTTATTATATTTCCAAGGGGTTGATCTATCTTACAATCTTCTCACAGAATGAGCATCTATTTATTATTTCCACTGATTTCCACTTTTCTAGTTTATTTCTGTCCTTATGCTTTATTATTATCTCTCTGTTTTCCTTCATAATGACTGTCTTCATAAGATTTTAAGTCAAATGCTTATTTCATATTTCTAAAACAAAAGCACATAGATTTATGCCTTAACTTCTGGGCCCTGATTTATACAAAGCCCCCTCCCTTTTGATATGGGGTGTTTTCAATTTTATAAACATCTCAAAAGTTATTATCATGTTCTTAATTTTCTACTTCAGTGATCCTTAATGTTTTTGGCACCAGGGACCAGTTTTGCAGGAGACAATTTTTCCATGAATGAGGGTAGATGGGCGATGGTTTCAGAATAATTTGAGCATATTGCATTTATTGCACACTTTATTTCCATTATTATTACATTGTTAATATATAATGAAATAATTATATAACCATAATCTACTCACCATAATGTGGAATCAGTAGGAGACCTGAGATTGTTTGCCTGAAACTAGGTGGTCCTATTTGGGGGTGATGGGAGACGGTGACACATCATCAGGCATTAGATTCTCATAAGGACCATGCAATCTAGATTCCTCACATACACAGTTCACAATAGGATTTTCGGTGCTATGAGAATCTAATGCCACTGCTGATTCGACAGGAGGCGGAGTTTAGGCGGGAATGTGACTGATAGGGAGCAACTGTAAATACAGATATAGCTCCGCTGTTCACCTCCTGCTGTGTGGCTGGGTTCCTAACAGGCCACAGGCTGGTACTGGGGGTTGGAGACCCCTGTTCTACTTGAACTTGTAGTTTAGGAAAGTTTTTGTGGTTGTTAGACATTGATACCTATTAATTTGTTACTGCTGTAAATTTTTATTAATATTTTAATATAATTTTAAACTAATAGAAATGTTAAAAGACTACTATGAACTCCTATACACCTTTTACCTAGGTGCACTGTTGGTTTGTATTTTTCCCTAGTTATCATTCACTCTGTCTCTATGTATATGTGAATGTTTTTCAGAACAATTTGAGAGTAAGCTGCATACATACATATATACCTAAATACTTCAATATATATTTCCTGACACAAATATTTTCTTTTGTAAAATTAGAAATTTAACAGTAAAATCAGGAAATTTCATATTGATACCATATGATTAATCCCACCATCCACATTTAAATTGCCAGTTATTCCAATATTGTGTTTTTTATATATATATAAAAACATATATATAGCATATATAAATATAAAATATATGTGTGTTTTATATATGTGTGTGTATACACATATATATGTATATATGTAGAAAGACAGAAATTGAGGGTATTTTAGAATTTATAATGACAGGCAAGCAACTGAGATGGCTGCGTGCCTATAGCAACCACTATCTGTAGGCCACCCAAGCATAAATACTTATTTTCTTCTTGTACCCTGTTTTTCAGAAGTTCATGTTTATTTTCATCTTTACTATTTTTTATTATTCATATACTATATATTCATAGTAGAAAAGATAAAGCAATATAACAAAAATCGGCAGAAATGTAGAGCTATGCATAGAGTGCGTAGAGATAACCACTGTTAGTATTTAGATGAATATTTTATAGACTTTTGCTTTCAATCAACAAAAATTCTAGACATTTTTTCTAGTTAAATGTGAGTACATTAAAAATGGAGTTATATTGTATGGCTGTGGTTTTAACTCCCTTTTAAGTCTTAGTTTATTTGACATACTTCATAGGTAATCTTCGTAACAACTTTGCAAAGTAGAGCCACATTTTTGGATGAGGAATCCAAGGTTCAGAGAGGTTCAGTAAACTGCCCAGGTCACACTGCAGTAAGGAATGGAGTTTATAATCTAAACCCTGAACTGTTTGCTGCAAAGGCTCTTGGTTAGATTATTTTTTTGTCTGAGGCTCCTTCATTGCTTTTACTTATTCACATTTAGTTTTATTGCATGTGGTGAGAAAATATGTATATTTTTTCCTCTTGATTCAATTTTTGGGGCCTAATTTGAGAGTTAGTATATATGTACCAATGCCCACATATGGAAAAAATGTATAATCTATGTTGGTATTGAGTTCAATGTATGTGTATTCGTTCTAACTTATCAATTGTATAACATAACCTCTATTGTCTATTTTTGTCACATCTTCAATGTCTTCCAAATTTTTGTCTATTTAAATTTGTCTTTATTTTTTAATATTGTCTATTTTTTCTTAGCCTTGAAATCAATTAAACCCTCCCATTACAATTGCTTGTTTTTTAGTCTATTTCTCTTTGCATTTCTAACTTTAGTAATCTCTGTCTTCATAGTTGATTTTATATATTTTATCATAATCAGGAGCTTCTTTGTATCCTCTCCCTATGTTTTTGGCTTCAAAATCTCTTTTATATGCTATCAACTTTACCAACTGTTTTCTTTTGTTGTATGAGTTTCCTCATAAAACCTTTTTATTTTAGCATTTCTGCATTTTTTTGGTAACAGATTCCAATTTTTAAAAAACACACATATTGTTGGGTCTTATGTTTTAATCTAGCATGAGAATTTGTCTTTTTAGAAATCAATGGCCTAAATGTATAAAGTTCTTTGGGGTGAAGCCAGTGTATTGATACGAGATGGGCTCCCAGCTACTCGCTGTGGGCCTTCTACAAGTTCCTTAAATACCCTGTGAGGAAGCTACTTACAGGCATCTTTATCTGTAAAATCATGTTAATAAGCATACCAACGTGAGAGAGTTGCTTCGAAGACTAAATGAGATCAAGAGCACTCACAAATAGAAGCATATTAAAGCATATTAAACTGATTATTTGTAAAATGCAATTGTCAATATTTGCTATTGTAGATATTACGTCTGGAAATACCATTCAAAGCAAGTTTCTTGGCAATTATAAAGCAAATTGGTTAAATGATGATCTATGCTCAAAATGGGGATAATCAGTTCTATACTTTTCTCCAACCATATTTTAAATTTTTCTTTGAGATAATGGGAATAACTTACAAGAAAAACTGCTGAGAAGCAGTGGTCCAAAGCCCTTTAGAAGCTCTCAGGGTTCAGTTCAAGTTGTCCATCTCCATTTCTGGCTGTACCTGGAGCTTCACAGCTTGACTTAAATTCAGCCATGTCAGGAATCACTCACTGCCTTGCTTTCCATTTAGTTAATTAAGTGCTTAGGTTTACGAATAAGTTATTTGCTCTCATGACGGGTATGGAAGCTGCAGGCTTTGCTGTGCCTCGGCAATTCTCATCAGGCGTGGAAAAACTGAAACTAAGAAAAACCAAGCAAGCAATGATAGATTTTCTACTTCCTGGATTGTGTGACTTGCTCATCCAATGAAAGGCAATGAGGGTGGGGTGGGGGGGCAACCAGAGATGAGGACTGATTCTCAGCTTGTGGTTCTCCTCAGCAGTCCTCCAGCCCCTATACCGCTGGAACCTCTGCATCAGTGAAAACTGCTAGGAATTCAAAGGGCATTCACATTCACTTCTGCTCCTCAGGATCAGAGGCAGTGAGGAAAGCTAAAAAAAGTCTCAGGTTTAAATTGGAACCCATTTTTAACTTTTCAAATGTTCTTAGTATTTTAGGATCCAGAAAACCTTAAAGCAGACAATTCTATATTACCAAACTGAAGAATAGTCTATAATATCATAATCTGATATGCTCCAGACTGACCTGATTTAGTTTTAGTTGTATGAACTTCAAATCTCTGATGGCTTCTATTTGATCACTCAGAGGAAGCTGTAGGTCCATTTCCCATCTGATGCAATAGAGGCGTCTTTTTTTTTTTTTTTTTTTTTTAAACTTCTCTGAGAATAATCATCATCTGGTGTCTTGTTACACAAATGTTTCCAAGTGCCTCCCTAGAGATTCTGATTCAGTGGGTCTGGGATGGGGCTTCAGATTTGTGGTCTCTTTTTTGTTTGTTTGTTTGTTTGTTTTTTTGAGACAGAGTCTCACTGTGTCATCCAGGCTGGAGTGCGGCGGTGCGATCTTAGCTTACTGCAACCTCTACCTCCCAGGTTCAAGTGATTTTCCTGCCTCAGCCTCCTGTGTAGCTGGGACTACAGGCACACAACACCACACCCAGCTAAGTTTTGTATTTTTAGTAGAGACGGTGTTCTACCATGTTGGCCAGGCTGACCTCAAACTCCTCACCTCAAGTGATCCACCTGCCTCGGCATCCCAAAGTGCTGAGATTGCAGGCATGAACCACCGTGCCCAGCCAGATTTGTGTTCTTAACCTTAGCTTGGGCAACAATGGAGTAGACTGAGGGAATAGATTCTACTTTTAGAATTAGAGAGCCTCGGCGGGGCGAGGTGGCTCAAGCCTGTAATCCCAGCACTTTGGGAGGCCGAGACGGGCGGATCACGAGGTCAGGAGATCGAGACCATCCTGGCGAACACGGTGAAACCCCGTCTCTACTAAAAAAATACAAAAGCTAGCCGGGCGAGGTGGCGGCGCCGGTAGTCCCAGCTACTCGGGAGGCTGAGGCAGGAGAATGGCGTAAACCCGGGAGTCGGAGCTTGCAGTGAGCCGAGATCGCGCCACTGCCCTCCAGCCTGGGCGACAGAGCGAGACTCCGTCTCAAAAAAAAAAAAAAAAAAAAAAAAAAAAAAAAGAATTAGAGAGTCTTGGGCTCAAGTCCTGGGTCTTTCACTTGCTCATTATATGGTCTTGCACAAATTACTTAACCTTCCTCAACCTCATCTGAAAAACAACTGGAGACAAAAACATCTATCTCAAAGTGTTGTCAAGAGGATTAAAATAACTCTAACACCCTTGATAGCATCCAGTTTTCTCAGTATTGCTAACTCGTTTCTACCCAGGTTAATCTGAAGATTATCTGTGAATTTATTTAGCTCACAGCCATAATGTTTTTTACTTATTTTCCCTGTTTATTTGTTATACATTTGTGAAGCTTTTGCTGTGTACAGGACGCTGGGATTTTTAGAACCCACTGAGCACTCCCTGATGGTATCACCTGCTCACACGGTCCATCTCAGGTTATGTTTTTGTTTTTGTTTTTTGAGACAGAGTCTCACTCTGTCTCCCAGGCTAGTGTGCAGTGGTGGGATCTTGGCTCACTGCAACCTCCACCTGCCAGGTTCAAGCAGGTCTCCTGCCTCAGGCTCCCAGGTAGCTGGGACTACAGGCATGCACCATGATGCCCGGCTAATTTTTGTGTTTTTGGTAGTTTTTGTGTTTTTGGTTTCACCGTGTTTGTCAGGCTGGTCTCGAACTCCTGATCTCAAGTGATGTGCCCGCCTCAGCCTCCCAAAGTGCTGAGATTACAGGCATGAGCCACTGCGTCCCACCTATCTCAGGTTTTTGAAAGTACTACCCAACTTTCTTGTGTGAACAACTCTATCTAGCAGGCTTTTAGTTATTTGTGAGCTTCTTAGATTAGGAAAGCCATGTCCCTATTCCACCTTTGTACCAGAAATTCAATTTTTCTTGAATCTAATCATGTGTACATTTTTTTTCCAATAGAAAAAAATATATAAAATTATTCAATTTGATTTTACACAGAATGTGTTCTAGGTACTTTGCATTGTGTAAACTTGTCTCTTTTTGGACACAAAAACCTTTGTACTTTTCCTCCTCCCCTCACAATAGCAAGAATCCAATGGATTTTTGATGATTATATGTATGTTTTCTTTATACTTAGTTTTGCTTCAAAAGAATTTAAAGCACTTTTAAAAGATACAAACAATGCAAGACATTAAGAGGAAAATTTAGGTAGAAAAAAAGCATGGGAAAAATATAGTGAATTGATAAATGAAATTACACTTCAGATACATGTTGTACGGTCTTTTATACTTCCCAGTGATGGGCCAGATATTTGGCTCTGAACTCTCTAGCACTCATTGCAAACCCTCTGCAGACAAAAGATGGAGGTGATGATTCTCAAGCCATATAGATGATTATTGGGATCATCATCTATATGAGTCTTGAACTTTGTTTTAACTTTTCCACTGGCCCAAGACTTTGGGTCCTAATCAACATTAGGGTCATTAAGAGTCTACAGAAGGGTCATAAGTGCCATAGAAAATGATGTGCTCTCCAATCTTCCAGCCAAACACAAACTAGATCAGGGAATAAGGAGGCCTCTTGCTGTAGAGGAGATGATAGCCAGGTGGAAGAGCTGGGCCAAGGATCAGCCAATCTTCTGGTCCAGAAACTGTAACCATGGCAACAGCAGTGAAGGCAGCTCTATTTCCATCAGCAATGACACCCTTAAGAGGTACCGGCAGAGAGAGAAGCCTATTATACATCTGGGCAAGAGTCTAGATGAGGGAAGTTCATGTAATTTTTAAGCATAATCGTTGGGAGAAAATAAACAGCCTCTTTCGTGTTAACCTTGCAAACTCAAATAGACAAGGTGAAGGCCAATGACCGGCGGTACTGCCTGGCTGAGGCTGGGTGTGAGTGCCTTGCATAGGAACCTGTAGACTGCCTCAGGTTTGCCTTTTATTCTCTTTACTTTCTAGTAACAGTGCTCACAGGACTTTCAATAAGCAAAGCCAAGAGGAGGAGAGTTGCTTTTGAAGCCACACTCTTGTCTGCCTCATTCATTTCAAACAGAGACACTTCTGAAAGAGATGAAGGCCTGTGTACAAACAACAATGCCCACTGCATTCTGTTGCCTTTAGCTGTGATGTGGTGGCTTTTGATTCTACACAGAAGGTCCTTGTTTCAGACACTGATTGATGGATCTTCTGAATGAAGGAGGCAGCAAGAACAAATGAACAAAGCTCCCGGTAAGGCGAGGTGCTTCAAGAGGATAGGCTGGAAAGCGCTTAAAATAAAAGGTAAACACAAGCCTCCACAAAAGCAAAAAATACCGAGGCACTGAGCTCTGAGTGGTTGATAATTTGTAGTTCCTAAGGATTTCCACACGTTTGTGCAAACACATATAAACTCCTTGGAGAACTCTGACCTGGAATTTCAGAATTTTTGGTGGAGGAACCAAAAGTTAAACCCAAATAGATGTCATGAAACAGGTAAAACTAATGGAAATAAAGAGCATTGGAGGTCTGAGTCTGGTTTGAGGCAGTGAAACAGAAAATAATGCCATGAAAGAGCAGGTGATGGGGTGTCTCTGTCTCAGAGAGGGATGTGATTTTTCACTAGAAACCCATGGAAAGCCACATAAAGGCTCATTCTAAACACCATGGACAGTGTTAGGACCTGCTGTGAGGAAGCTGTATGACATATGCCTCCTTTCTCCATCAACCCTTGTCCTTCCGTATTGCCTAATAGAAACAAACCGGTGAAAAATCCACATGAGAAATCTGGCTACACTCAGTTCTTTTGCAAGAAAACACTATCAAACTCCCTGTGAGTCTGCATTCTTCATAGTCCATCGGGGAGCATGGTGCAGGCTGAGGAGATGGGGTGGGGATAGTGAGGCTGGAGGGAGAGGAAGGGAAAGTTAAAAGAAGCAGGGATCCTTGTCTTGACTAGTAGTTTTTATATACTATGTTCTTATAAAAAATAATTTTCACCAGCTAGACGATGTTCTATTGTTTAAGTAAATTAGGGGTGTTAAAATAGAGATCATAAGAATGATGGAATGGACTCTTTGTGGCAAAAAGATACTAAATTATAAACAAGACCCAAGGCCATGCCAGGGTAGGGTTAAGTCACACATCTCAACACTTAAAGAATAAACTAGGTTCTAACAGCTGCAAGGATTTTCTTTTTCTCTAGCAGCTAAATAAGCACTGGCCTCCAGAGAAGCAATGTTGAAATAATTGCAGCTCACCAACCACCAGACACTAACTGATCCATCTCCCTACCCCTTTTCTGCAAGCCATAACTACTACTTTGATTGGATAAGAGACTGATTTCAGTAACTTTCTCCTGGTAAGAGTCCACTGACCATAGACTGGTTCTGGCCAGTTTACAGAGGCTTGCACCGAGTGCCTTCCTGTCCTCTGCTTCACCATTTGACATATAGGACCTAATTGCAAGGAATTTAAATGTTAAGTCTGTACTAAAGTGAACATAGGACACATGTAACATGCATATTTGTTTACTAGGCATGTATGCACCTCCCTTCGGGAATATTCATTGCTCTTCCTATAACCTGTCGAATATGTGTACTTAGCTAACCCATTCAGTACCAATTACTGTTCTACTCTTTCCTCCCTCAAAGTGCCTGCTTTTGGTTTCTTCTGGAGGCTGTGCTTCCAAGTCTATGGGATTTCCAGCCTGCAGGTTGCAACCCTTTATAAAAAACAAACCTCTCCTCTCCAATATTATAGCTCTGTGAGTTTATGTTGACAGGTTAATAACTCAATTTCACAGAAAAAAATTAAATCAGACACTCTTTGTTGCCCACACAACAGTCATTCTCTCCTTTAACTTTTCACTTGCAGAGTCCTAGTTTTGATTGGCAGTCATCCTGTGCCTGTCATGATTCAGGGAACCTTGACCCTCTCCTGAACTCCAGGAATAAGTCCTAATTACATATTCTTTAGTGGTAACTATGGTAGGTAAAATTTTAAGATGGTCTTATGATCTTTACCCTCTAGTGTTACATCCATGAGTATGGCAAAAGACTTATTATCTATATTACTGTCTAAGCACATGAGCCCTCTTTGGCTGGTTGCAGAAGTGGGGAAGTCAGAGAGATTCAAAGTATGAAAAGGATTCAATGCATCATTGCTGGCTTTGAAGATGGAGGGTGCCAGGTGCCGGGACTGAGAGTGGCCTTTGGCATTGAGACTGGTCCCTGGTTGACAGCAAGGCCATGGAGACCTCAGTCCTACAATTGCAAGGAGCTAAATTTTGCTCACAACCTGATTGGGCGTGGAAGTGAATTATTCCCAAGTCTCTAGATGAGAGGTTGGCCCCACTAGCACTTTGATTCTAGCCTTGTTAGTACATGAGCAAAGAACCTACTCAAGTATTCCTGGACTTCTGACCTATATAGAACTGTGAGAAAATAAGTGGGCATTGTCTTAAGCTGCTAAGTCTGTGGTTATTTATTTTGCAGCAATGGAAAATGAGTAGAGCAACATGTAGATAGTGTCAAGAAATCCAATCCATATTTCTGCGCAAGACGAACTCGTTTTCAGCTCTGACTCTGACCAGGAATCAGAAAGAAACTGTGGATGAGTTATCTAGTAACCCTGTTGACCTTTTTCCTTATGCACACCACCACACACCCACTGTGAAGGTCACAGATACTGGATTCTTGCTTTCCTAGCCACCCTTGCTGCTGGAGTGGTCATGTGACTGGGATATACCTTTGGCCACAGACCTCTGAGAACACTAGATTAGAGCTGTAGCAGCCATTTTATAGCCACGAGGCAACAAGTGTAAGGATGGTAGAGTGGAAAGAAAGGATGGTCTGGTTTGTTTCATGACAATTTTGAGCTAAGGTGCCAACTCTGGAATTGCCTGCGTTCATATCTTTTGTTCTATAAGATAATTAAATGTCTTTAATTATGTTAGTTGGGTTTTCTGTTGCTTGAAGCTGAACATGTCCTTACTAATACATTACCCTTCCCAACAAAAAGTATAGAAGGCAAAATGCAGAGACATCTGAGGTAGAGCGAGTACAGAGTTGAGGATCAGGCTTTTGGCATAAGTAAGAAAAATTACATAGGTATTCAGGGGCATGAAGACAAGTAGCCCTTGCATGACATCTAGAACTATTAAAAGCAAGTGAAATTGACACACATTGGGAGACTCCCATCTCAAGATGTTCTGTGACTCTCCGTTTTCTATTTTCTGAGATTCTTGCCCAATACAGAAGAGTACAGGTGTTCACAGACTGATGCTATACCAAGCTTTAGTCTTGTGACCTTGGATCATTCCTCTGACCCCAGTGAGTATCAGTTTACTCATCTGCAGAGTGGGGATAGGACAGTAACTCCTTATGTCACTTGGTTTTGTGAAGATCAGATTTGCCTGTGTATGTGAACTTGCTTTGGAAGCTTTAAAGAACAGCTTTGGTGTGATGTCAGAACCTAGCTTGGTGCCTGGCACATAGTAGGTGTGCTCATTACATATTTGTTGGATTACTGTGCTGTGCCTATTTGTTTATATCAGCTTTGTTTGCACTGCACCATGAGCTTGCTGTCTGACTAATTGCTCCATATACCACCTACTCTAGATAAAACTTAAAGGATTTTATTAAATGCTTTCTTCTTGGCAGTGGTATATTAGGTACTGCAGCCTGGATGGAGAATTGAGCATTTGTTTCCTATGTATTTTCCGCTAAATATGCTGTGACAAGATGTCTGTTTTGATCAGGGACACTGTCAATTATTCCTCTCTCATCCCGACTTTCTCTATGATGTAGGGTGTAAAGACATCTGTTGGCTTTAACCTGCTTTTACTGTTGTGTGAGATGCCTTGGCTTCGCTCAACAGGGCTGTGTCCAAGGCAGGCTGGCCTCCTGTGAACTCTCAGGCTGCCGAGTCAGTCATCTGCCAGGTGACAGGTGGTGCCTTTGAGACACTGGGGAGCAAAAGGAGACAGTCATACCTGGACCCTTTAAAGGGTTCCTTGTGCCAAATAAACCAAGAAATGGCTTGCTTCTTTCAGGCGTGCCCCCTGTAATATCATCTACTTTCCCATCTCTTCATCTGTGACTCACATTTTATGGTATCCACTCCCAGGTCTTGTCAACTTTTGACCTCTCCCAGTTAGACTCACGGGACTGCCGCTTGCTGCCGGGTGTCTGACACTAAGCTCTCCCTGGTTTTTGTCTCGCTTTGCTCCATGCCACACTGGATGTGTGACACTAAGACACCACAAAAGTGGGCACCTTGG
This sequence comes from Rhinopithecus bieti, assembly GCF_001698545.2. Lineage (NCBI taxonomy): Eukaryota > Metazoa > Chordata > Mammalia > Primates > Cercopithecidae > Rhinopithecus > Rhinopithecus bieti. The sequence goes on from NW_016803664.1 coordinate 1,846,353, forward strand.
CATCTGAGAAAGACTCATTGTAGGTTCCTCCCCAAAGGGGATTATTTTGGAGCAAGACCAGCCGCCCAGGAGCTAGAAAACATCAGACTGTGAGACTGAGACACTATTGCTCTCTCTGATTTTTTTTTTTTTTTTTTTGTTTGAGACGGAGTCTCGTTGTGTCCCCCAGGCTGGAGTGCAGTGGCCGGATCTCAGTTCACTGCAAGCTCCGCCTCCTGGGTTCACGCCATTCTCCTGCCTCAGCCTCCTGAGTAGCTGGGACGACAGGCGTCCGCCACCTCGCCCGGCTAGTTTTTTGTATTTTTTTAGTAGAGACAGGGTTTCACCGTGTTAGCCAGGATGGTGCTCTCTCTGATTTAATGAGTGATGAACACAGTGTTTAAGAGTTGAGACACAGATGGTATAACACTGATGAAAATAAAATGAGAGTATGGGGTCGACGAAGAGGGCACAGCCTAGATGAGGAGCAGCAAAGAACATTTTGATAGAAGGCAATACATGGGTGCAAGCAGTGGGCTTTGGTGTGGAGAGAACAGGCACTCCAGTCAGAAGCGGGAGTTTGAGGCCTGCTCTGTCTCCCACTCTTTCTGTGATCCAGGAACCTTTGTACCCTGGTCTCCTCATATGCCAAGGGCCACGCCAGGCTCTGGGCTCCCAGGGTTATTCTGCATTGTAGACACGCTGCAAATGTGCATGGCAATAGAAAAGCATGATACAAATGTAATGTGTGTGGAATTCTCCTTGGTGTTTTTGGTTTATTTCTTTATATTTGTTCTAAAATACGGGTGAGGAGTTTCCTTCATTTTCACTCCTCAGCTGCTGTCTCTCCTTCCCTGTGACAGTAATGGCAGTAATGGGCACGGCCTTGAGGAGGACATAAAACAGTTCTTGGCTGAGGACATTCCTTAGAGAGCAGCGGGAATGGTGACAGCTCCTTAAAGTGGGTCACAGGAGCGTCCCCCACCCTAACTAATGTTTCAGAAGTTAAGTCATGCAAAGTACTCAGTGTCTGAAGAGCAGGGTTAAAGACACAGAACTAAGCCGGTCTTAATCGAGTAAATACTTGACGCCTACATGAATTTACTACCACAGATGTAAAACAGACTGCTTGACCTTGGCAGCGTCAGGATGTGGAGAGTTGGGTGGGGGAGGCAGGAAGCAGGGCGTGTGTCCACGTGTACCACTGGCCTCAGAACTGAGATCGTTTTGGCTGCTGGAAAGCCAGCTGCTTCCATCTCCCTCTTCATGGCCCAGCGTGGGCAGCTGGGCACTGTGGGGAATGAGAGGCAATATAAAGGGATCTGAACGATGACAAGAAGCTTCCTGTCCCCATGTATCTTACCATGCCCGACACGGGACACGGTCCAGTTCACTTGCTTTTCTTTGTGGGTGTCACTCTTTGTGGTGCCAAGGTCCTGTGTCTATCAGCCCCACACCTGACAGCCCTGCTGGAACCTATTGAAGCTTTTCTGTCACAAGCTGATTCGAGAAGAGAGCCAAAGTGCATGAAGTCTCCCTGCCCTGACCTCACCCCACCAGACATACATGCCATTTCCTAAGAGAAAACCATTTTTGTCACTATCCGAGTTGGACTAGTACCATCAAAGTATTCAAAATGACCTTTAGTCTCATGTTTGTTTTCCCAAATTGGTGGAAAATATGACTTTTCATCAAAATTGAAAATAATGAAGAAAAACTCAGAATAAGATGAGGGTGGGCAGGAGACAGTGATGTCTCAGAGATGGAAGCAACTGGCTTTCCTGCAGCCAAAACCATTTCAGTACTGAGGCCAGTGGCACAGGTGGGCACATGCCCCGCCTCCCCCACCCACCTCTCCACCCCATCCCCCATTGCCGATGCCTTGCCCTCATCCCTGCCCCTACAAAATTCAGTTGGGTTGTTCCCACGGCCACTGTGAGCAGGGCTGTCCAACATGAGCCCGGATGGCTGCCTTTATGACAGCTCTATGCCACCTCATTCCCCGTGTTGTATACTATGATGTGCACCACATGTTAAATTAACAGTGTCTACTGTGCGAGGGTAATGGATTGGGCAGTTCCTCCCTTTCTGAGCAGTTACTCAGGCTTGCCATCTGGCAAATCTAGTAGCCAGGTGGTAACCCTAAATAACCTCACTTTGATGGGGTGGGGGTAGAGGGGACCCCAGTTGGTTCTATTCTTGCCATCTGTGGCCTCTTTCCCTTGGAGGGAGATGTCCAGAGCATCTGAGCCATGCGATTTCTTTATCAAGCAGCTATTTGCCATGAGAAACACTGCCACTTCACGTATGCAGAACTCTGCTCTCCAGCAACTCCACCAATTTAGAATAGACTCAGGAACAGGAAGACAAACCGGAAAAGGCTGTGTGCAGCTGAGACCGGAGGGAAGCTCATGTGCATGTCTTCCTCTTGGGAAACTTCCTTGAGCTTTGACTTGGAAAATACTTACTCTTATTTACATTCAGTGATAGTCATAGAGGTCCTCTAATTTCTAAGGATTCAGTATATCGAAAGCCACAGATTAGAAGAGAGTAGGGAGCATGTAACAGCATACGCTTTGACAGATAGTGTGGACTGCCTGAAGATGCTAAAACTGAGCAGATGTGAGATCCAAGAGCTAAGAGCACAGCAAACTGCAGTCACTGAGTGACAGGCTAAGTGTGCTGTAGCTCTTCAGTATCACCTGAGGACACCACAGTACAATAATGGAGTCTGGAGTTACAAACCTGTGACACCAGCACTGTTCATTATGATCAGTAGAGACCATTTCAGGAGCAGGGACTCTGTTAGACATTATAGAGATGTCCTCTCCAAATGGTTAAAATAGAAAGATTAGACACAAAGGAATGAAACAGTTCTTTGAGAAAAATCATGTAACCAGGAGTAGAGTGAATTAAAATAGTACATAAGATTTTTACAAAGACCTTTTTTCATTTTCATAAAATAAGGTAGGTTTATTGAAGAATATTTAGAAAATGTAAGCCAAGAGAAGAAAATAAAACATGGCTATAACCCTTACTTCAAAATATAACCAGTGTTAGCATCTTATTGGCTTTCCTGTTCTCTCTTTATATATATTTGTATATTTATACCATTTATGAATCTGTCATCTGCCTGCATGCCTATCTATAACTAGTTGTAAGAAGTATGTAAGAAGTTGAGTTTACCCCCACTGAATACACAAACAAGAAACTTTTCATGTTAATAAGTAAACCCCCTCAGCATCATTTTAGAGGTTATGTTGTTTGTGTTTCATAATATGGATAGTCATCCAAGGGGCTGTGGTAATTAAGTGATTATTTATAAAAGTATATATTGCACGGAAATATTTGGAAAAGAAATCTGTGATTATTATAAGCCAATAGGGCATGATGACTTCTATTGTAATCACCACTAGACACTTTCACTGCTGTGGTAGTATTACTGAAAGCTGCAAAGCTGGGCCTTTTTGCCTTTGTGAGGCTTACTGGTTACTTGCCTCTTGTTTGTGAAGGAGTCTAGAATGTGCCACCCCAAAATATTGCCACTTTGGCATAAAGATTATTTTGAGCCATTGTGAATCAACAGATAAAGGAAAAGTTCTCTACTTTCATGTTATCTGCCTAAAAGCAGAGCATAAATTTCCTCCCCTCTTCTGTATCAGGATAAGGTGTGCAACTCTCATCACTGGAAATGAAGATCTGGCACGAGGATGAGTCTGCATAAACAGACCTTATTAAATAACCCTGATCTTTCATTAGTTTCCCCCATGTATTTCCTCCTCACTTTCCCACAATTTATTCCTCCTATTTCCCAAATTGTATCAGCCCTCTTTTCTTTGTCTAGTCACTTCTCCACAATTTATCACCTTTCGTTAGAATGATATACAAGACAAGACCCTGGGTGTAACTGCTTCTTTGGGTTTTTCACTTCTCTTCAGTGAAGCCCCCATGCATGTAGAATGAAAAAATATACAATTTGTATGCCTTTTCTCCTGTCAATCTGTATTTTGTCAATTTAATTCACAGTGCATTTCTCCACTCTCCCCTCCTCCTCTTCTGGACTTTAAACAGGATTAAAATTATACTGTATTAAATGCCAGCTGTTTGCTCCTCACAATGCAGAGCAGTGCCTTTTAATTCGTTTTTTTTTTTTTTTTTTTTTTTTTTTTTTTTGAGATAGAGTCTCACACTGTCGCCCAGGCTGGACTGCAGTGGTGTGATCTTGGCTCACTGCAACCTCCACCTTCTGGGTTCAAGCGAGTCTCCTGCCTCAGCCTCCCAAGTAGCTGGGATTACAGGCACCTGCCACCATGCCTGGCTAATTTTTTGTATTTTTAGTAGAGATGGGGTTTCACTATGTTGGGCAGGCTGGTCTTAAACTCCTGACCTTGTGATCTGCCCACCTCGGCCTCCCAAAGTGCTGGGATTACAGGCGTGAGCCACCGCGCCCGGCCTAATTCTTAAACTTTAATGTGCATACAAATCACCTGAAGATGGTAGAATGCAGATTCCAGTTTGTGAGGTCTGGGGTGGAGCCTGAGAGTCTGCATTTCTAATCAGCTCCCTGGCAATGCCGATGCCACTGGATGGAGTCCCGCATTGAGTAATGAGGGTGCAGAGTGTGCCTCAGCATCCCGCAGAGGGCTTGTTAAAACCCAGACTGCTGGGCTCTGAGAACAGAGTGTCTGATTTATTCAGGTCTAGATTGGGGCCCAAGAATTTGCATTTAACAAGTACCTTCTCAGTAATGCTGATGCTGCTGGTCCAGGGAACACACTTTGAGAGCCACTGGCTTAGAGGCAATCACTGGAGCCAGGCAGACTAGCTTTGCAGCTAGAGTCCCACTTTGTCCCTCTGTAGCCTCAACGAGTTGCTTAACCTCTGTACCTCACTTCCTTTAAGTCAGGGATAATACTACCACCTATGTTAGAGGACTTTTGTCAAGCACTGCGTGTGCTCTACATGTAGGCACTGTGTAATGTTATTATTTGCCATTCCTTTCAACTCAATCAAGGATTAAAATGTGCACATTTTCTGCTCTTCAGAAAATCTTTTGGGGGTGAGGTCTTCCTTTATCCAGGCATATCCAGAGAACCTCTCCTTTCACTTGTGCCCTAGAAGGTAAAAAGTCCCCACATCTACTTTTGCACGATGGTTGATTCATTAGTAAAGCACAGGGCTGCTGGGCACTGCCTGCCTTTCACCTGGGTGCACAGGAAATCCTTATACAAAAAGAATGCAGCCAAACCTAATGAGAACAACATCATCTCAGGCTGCAGCAAGGAGGTTCGTCTCCCTCAGCTTCCCTGGAAGGACCTGCTCTCTGTAAACTCAAAGCCTGTTCTGGTTAGCATGGATTAGAAGGACTGGTTCCCAGCATCCCAGGCAGCCCTCTGTCTAGAGTTTTAATCACATGCAAGGCTGAAAGTCAAGGGAGGTAAGCAGCTCCTGCAGCTAGGTTTTATTTTTTTACCTGCCTGGGGAGGCTGGAGAGGGAGATTAGTGGGCTGCTGAGCATTTCAAGCAAAGCAGCTAGCAGAGCCCAGAGACATGAGGCAAGGAGGCCTGTGGCGCAGCCACATGGAGTCCAGCGTGGCTGAAATGTGGAGTGGGAGACCAGGCAGGGCATCAGGGTCACACAGGGCCTCCAGTGGCATGCGGGATGGAGGGTCCCTCAGTGAACTAAGGGAGGGAGGGAGGGAAGCTGTATTAGAACGCTTTTGATGGCAAGTAAAATAAACCAACTTGCCTTAGCTTAAGCTGAAAAAAATACTTTATTATAGCGATTCAGTCTGTTTCACAGAACCCAAGGACAGGCTGCCACAGTCCCTCAGGAAGAGGCTGGAACGGGGTGCAAAAAGCTATCCAGATACTTTTTCTCCTTACTGGCATGCTGCCCCTCATGAGAACTTTCTCTGCTTTTCCAGTCCACATGGCAATAGCCTATCCCATAGCACCCAAGCTGACGTGCTGACATGTTTTCAATTTTACCGTCTTGAGAGAGGCTCTTTCTTAGTCCCAATTTCAAATGTCCAGGAAAGAGGCTCCGACTGGCCATCCTGGGTCAGGGGCTCGGCACTGGTTCAATCCAATGCTGCCACGGTAGGGAGCAGAGACACATTGCCCAGAATGGCTGTGGAGGCCCTCGGGGTGGATCAAAGTAGGCAGAGCTGGGCTTCTTCATGAACCAGGTAGATAGGACATGGGCTAACTCAGAGGAAGGATGGCACAGACTCTGGGGTCCCTTCCCACCTGAGGTGCTCCAGTTTGACCTTTCTGTTCAGTATTTGTCCTCTCCCCATCAGCAGTGTAGGGAAAAGCAAGGGTAGAGCCTGTGGCTGTGGTTGCAGGTTTGGACTGAGAGGATGGGGGCTGCCTTGCTGTGACAACTTTGGAAACAAGATTGAGCCCTGGAAGGTGACACAGTCCATTAATAGCAATGAGATCAACCTGGCTAACACTATTTTGGAAGCTGAGAAAATAAATGACAGCAAACTGCCAGGCAAACAGTTCCTCCATAAAACATGAAGAAATGCTTCCCTAAAAGTATCGCTTTTAAACATAAAACAAAAAGCAAATAGTGGCAATCAAAATATAAGGAAAGGTGACCCACCTGTGATCTCACTGTTTTCTTTGCCCGCTCTCTCCTTTCAGCTTTTGTTCAAGTGCAGGCAGCGTCTTACATAGTTTTAGAGATCATAAACAACATTTTGTGTTCCGTATTATGTAATGACTAATTTCCATGCTGCCTTGTCATCTTCTTAACTATCTTTATCAGTATGCCATCCTTCAAATTAAGTATGCTATATTTACTTAGTACATAATTAAGATCTGATTTTAAATTTGAGACTGCGAAGTGAGAAGGAATCTTAGGAAATCACTGAGTCCAAGGAAAAGGAACTTAGAGAGGGAGTGCCTTTCCCCAAGGCCACAAAACTGGTTAATTCTGGACCTGGGACTCCATGTCATTCATTTTTTTTTCAAATGTATGTTTATAATTACCCACCCGAGGCCAGACATTGGTGCACGGGTTTCATCTCACTTCATGACTCTTTCCACCACTTTGTGTGCCCTAATTAACATTTGTTAGATAGAAGTCATTTCTTATTTTTCTTAACAGGGGTAAGAGTGCTTTTTCAACTCACTGTCATGAAAATAAAGGTTGTGGAGCTGAAATGAATAACAGCAATTTTAAACCAGACTGGTTTCGTGACTGGTAGATAAGTCAGTATGCAAAGACATTTATGTCTCCCAGGTTTGGCTGGCTTTCGCAATGCCCTTTGCAAACTCCACAGGGATTTTAAGCTTTAAGTCTGGTTATAAGCTTATGCAAGCTGTTAGTCACCTTTTTAGATGAAAAGCACCACAGGCTTATGCTTGAAAATGTTCTGTGCTTCACTAGAATTCCTTTTGAGTAACTCAGCTGTAGTATGATTTTGAGGGAGAAATGATGGAACAGATACATTTCAAAACACATTTGCATTTAAAAACGGGAGTTTATCAGCTGAAAGAACTTATCTTGAAAGGTACACATGCAGGGCAAATTTAGAACAAGCAGAACAATTTAGACATGATAGCCATGAATTATCCAAAAGCTTAAAATACTGGGGGTACTTGATCATGCAGAATCCCAGACATGGGTTGAATCATGAATGTCTGGTGTTTTACTTTGGAAAACATAGTGGAAAAGGAAATCTTGTCACTGCCATATTTTCACAGATCATTCCAAAACATTCTAGGTTTGCATCCACACAATTGTCAACACACGTTTGACCAGAAACAAATGAGTGGAGTGACCTAAGCCTTTGGTACAGGGAAGAGGGCTCTGGAGTCAGGATGCTTGGGTTGGTATCTCGGTTCTATCACTTACTAGATACGTGAACTTGGCTGGATCTCAGCTTCCTCATCTGCAAAATGAGAGAATTGTCTTGAATGGATGGAATTGTCGAGTTAAACTGATTATGTTAAATCATGTAATGTATCACCTCTCAAACTCTTACAAGCACACAATTCACCTGGGATCACATTAAAATGCAGGTTCTTACTCAGTAGGTCTAAGGAGTAACCTGATATTCTGGATTTCTAATAAGCTCTGAGTGATGTCTGCTGGTCTCCAGGCCACACTTGGAGTAATGAGGGTGCAAAGTGCCTGCTATGTGAGAAACATTCCAGAGTGTTAGTTATTGTTACCCTTCAGGTGGATTTCTCTCATTCTTTCCTACCACACCACCAGTGCTCTTGCCCACCTAATCATCTTCCTTCTTTCCTTCTGCTTTCAAGAAGTCTTCCAGATCTTTCTGCTCTAGCTACACCTTGACAGGCACTCGTGATTGACTGCACATGAACTTACAGCATGTATGTGTGTGAGGGAGACGATGGAGATGCTGCAATGCCCACACTCAGATTTGGAAAGGCCAGTTCCATTTCCATCATGCCACACACTATGACTTATACTTGTGAATTAAAAGTAACTCAGTCTTTTCTGGGTTAAAATGGCCTTTGTAGCAATTAGTCAATTTGAAGTTCAGGCTCCCTGCGGGTGCTTTCAGAGGGTCTCCCTCCCTCCGATATTCCTCAGTGCCTTCAAACAAGAGAAGCTTCTGCATCCTTTCTGCTTCAGGGAGAGGTTTCTGGTGAGAGTGCTGTGTGTGCCAGCTTTCTCTGAGCTCCAGTGGGACTCTTTCTGGCCACGGCCTCTGTCGTTGTGTACCTGCTACTGACACATTCATGGTGGGGTCCCCTGGGTGTGCTCTCTTAGCATCTTCCAGGGTTAGTGGCTTTCTTGTTGATGTGATGTCCATCTCGGACCTCAATGGCCTTATAGAACCTCTGGCAATCAACTGTGTCACTTGACGACTCACAATGGCCACTCAAGGCTGGCCCCTTGCCCTCAACTCTGTATCCCTCACTAGTGCATTTGAGAACTCCAGACACTTCCACACCACCTGTGAACAGAGATGTTCAGGACCCCGACTGTGGCCCTCTCCTCCCACACACGCCACCCTGTCATTCTGACCTGCTGTGGCTACTTTACGTTGTTGGCGCAGGGCAGCACGAGATGTCTTCCCTCTGGAATTCCAAACAGGAAGCGTCATGGATCCGCCTTGCTGTTTGTCTTTCCCTTCATCCTACCCCAGGTTTCCATCTGTCCTTACTCCCTGTCCTGAGTGAGGCTGGGAGGCAGGGCAGGGAGGTCTCAGGAAGCTCCTTCTTCACAGTTCACCCTCTCCAGACCTCTTTACTTCCTCTGAAGAAGGGCTGCTACTTTCCCTTTTGTTTGCTGGAAATTGCCCTATATTGTATCTTTTTTCTCTCTTACCCCATAGTCTCTTTGTTCTAGGGAGATCCAGCTGCCCCTTCCCTGAGGCAATAAGTCTCATGCCCTAACCATAATGGGGGAAAACAAAGAATTTTGCTTATTGAGAAGGGAAATTAGATTTAAAATGTTTTAAAAGTCTTATCCTTAACTATATATAGCTGCTGCATATACAATAGAAATGAAAAGTGGGCCTCCTTTGCTGTTTCCTTTTGTCCTTAGCATTACTAATTGATCACATTACACAGCCTTGTAAACCTCCACATAGTGGTCCAGTCATCCAGTAACAATCAGCAGGAGCTGGTCTTGGAGATGGAAACGCTTTTTTTTTTTTTTTTTTTTTGAGACGGAGTCTCGCTCTGTCACCCAGGCTGGAGTGCAGTGGCCAGATCTCAGCTCACTGCAAGCTCCGCCTCCCGGGTTCACGCCATTCTCCTGCCTCAGCCTCCCGAGTAGCTGGGACTACAGGTGCCGCCACCTCGCCCGGCTAGTTTTTTTTGTATTTTTTAAGTAGAGACGGGGTTTCACCGTGTTAGCCAGGATGGTCTCGATCTCCTGACCTCGTGATCCGCCCATCTCGGCCTCCCAAAGTGCTGGGGATTACAGGCTTGAGCCACCGCGCCCGGCCGGAAATGCTTTCTATCACTGGTAAGGAGTCAAGCCTGGGGAAGGCAAAGAAAAGAAGCAGAATCTACCCCTCATATGCAAATAGGCAATATATGTTTTAAATTTGGGAACGATATAATTGGAAATGGCTTTAATGTTTGAAATAATTACTACATCCCTGCAAAATGGTCATGAAGCCTCTGCTTGCATAACTCTAACGATGGGAAACTCACTACTCCTTGACAGTGGATTATATTTTTAGACTATTCTAAGCAGCAGAAAAACATTTGGTATGTTGCACTGAAACCTGCTCTCTGCAACTTGCTCCTACACATAACATATTTACTTCCTGTCCACACTGTCAGCCCTGCAGATATTTGAAGGCAGCCACTCTGGGCTCTATTAGCTTCTCCTTTCTAGGTTCAGTCTACCCAGTCCTTTTCAGTGGCAGAGCCTCCAGCCCCATTCACCATTAAGGATCCTCTGGATCCTTTCCTGTTTAATGAGCCATTAAAAGTCAGGGAGGTAACTGTGATGGAGGAACCACCCACCTCATTTTTTTAAAACTGGAAATAAATTGCACATAAAGATGCTGATTGCTCAAAAGTGTACAAGTCCCTGCCTTCTGCAGCCTGTCACTGTGTTCTCAGAATCTGTGGGTCATCCTGCTATGTACGTTGCATTTTTTCTCTCTCCCTACAACACACACACCCCCCCACATGCACACCCCCACACCCACCCTAGGGGGAATCATTTCTCAGCTGGCTACTCAGAGCAGCAGCCTGCACATGCTTGCTTTATTGCTTCCTTGTCCAAACTACGGATTTAACAAGGAGGCTGCAGGGGAAAGTGTTTTCTGCTTGAATAGTGACATTGAAATCCTTGAGTTTTGAGAGATCTGTGAAAAGAGGCTATTGAAAGAGTTGGGAAAGTCCTGAAAGGGGCTTGCTAATGTTGGTGATGCCCCACAATGGAGAGCTCAGAAGCAAAAGTTTTCCTTTGATCTTCTTCTGCGCTCCTGTCTCTTAGTCTCATTCTCCACCAAGGCAGCTAGATACAGGAACTAGCTTCTTCTCCAAGGCAGGTCCTATCAACCAGAACCCCCTTTCCCCAAAGGCAGCCCCTATGACCTAAAAATACTACTCTAACTCCCGCTTCCCCTCTCCCCATCTTTCTGCATAAAAGCTGGCCACAAAGAAATGATCTGAGCTACCTTGTTTGACTGTAGGTCATAAGACCCCAATTCCAGAGAAGGCCATGCCCCAAACCCAGAAGGAAGCATGCGTGCTCAGAGAGGCTAAGAAGAATCCAGACGGGCCTTGCTAGGTTTCCCCACTCAGTCTATTAGCATTAGATCATAGCCTTTTTATCCGATCATATTTCTACACACTGTCCTTACTTTGTTGAACCCAAGCATAAAGACAGACATTTCCCCCTGTATCTTTGGGTCTTCATTCTGAAGGCTCCCATGTCGTATAAAACTGTGATCAAATAAATTTTATATGCCATTCAATGAATCTGCCTTTTGTGAGTTGATTTCTCAGGAAACCTTCAGAGGGCAAAGGGAAAGTTTTCCCTGGGGCCCCTATACTAATTCCCCTTTCATTTTTCCACCCCCAGATGAGTTGATGCTATTTATTTGGGTGATGAATCCAGCAGAAACTTGTAGGCTAGGGTTAAGGAACCTTCACTAAACAGGATGACGATAATAAAAACAGCCAACATGACTGAGCATATTCTGTGTGCCTCATCCTGTCCTGTCTGCTTTACCCTTACGAGCCAATTTAATATTCACAAGTCCAGCCCCTTGTCCAAGGTCATGAATACAGAGTGGTGGACTCAGTGTGAGCGCATAGTAGACTCTGAGATGCTTAGTAGTAGAAACACCGTCAGAAGCTTTCCCTGAGTTCTCCCACACACCCAGAACAGTGTTTCTCAACCAGAGCCCATGCTGTAAACACCATGGGATACCATGCATTGGCGGTATTGTCTATAACACCCAGCTCATGTCAAAAGGTATAAGTAAGCAGATTTAAGCGAAAGTATTACGTGAAAGTATTCCCAAGTTTATGGTTAAAGTTTATGGTTAATGTCTCCATGTCTCATTTCCTTTATCTGTATAATGGTGCTAATATAAATCAGTGGTGCTATTTATATAAATATAAATGGTGCTAAATACAATTTTTTCCTACTCCCCTTCCCCAAAACATATAGTCAGTTGTTTTTGAAACCAAACTACATTATTCAGTCAAATTTGATACTGAGTTCTGTTCTACTAAGATCTCCTTGGTCTGAAGTGTTTCTTTAGGTTTTACCAATGAGATCAGTCTTCTCGGACCTCTCGTGAGTGCCACACTTCTGTAGCTTTTCCCTTTCTGAAATATCTGCTGTTCTCCTCCTCCCTGCCCACCTGAGTTCTGCCTATACTTACAAGTGTCTACTGCTGGGCGCGGTGGCTCAAGCCTGTAATCCCAGCACTTTGGGAGGCCGAGATGGGCGGATCATGAGGTCAGGAGATCGAGACCATCCTGGCTAACACAGTGAAACCCCGTCTCTACTTAAAAAATACAAAAAACTAGCAAGGCGTAGTAGTGGTGGGCGCCTGTAGTCCCAGCTACTTGGGAGGCTGAGGCAGGAGAATGGCGTGAACCCGGGAGGTGGAGCTTGCAGTGAATGGAGATCGAGCCACTGCCCTCCAGCCTGGGCAACAGAGCGAGACTCCGTCTCAAAAAAAAAAAAAAAAAAAAAAAAAAAGTGTCTACTAAGCCCAACTCCTCCATGAACCTCCTAACTACCCCACACCCCTCTGAGCTGTCAGTTGTCTTCCTGTGAACACGAGCCAGTTGTATTCCATCAACAAACATTTTGAGCATTTATTATGTGCCCAGAATGATTCCAGATCAGAATTTCTCCGCCTCAGCACTACTAACAATTTGGGTAGGATAATCCTATGTTGTGGGGGCTGTCCCAAGCATTGTAAGATATTTGACAGCATCCTGACCGCTTCCCAGTTGATTCTAGTAACATCTACCATGACCCAGTCACGACCATCAAAATGTGTCTGGACATTGCCAAATGTCCCCGAAGGGCAAAGTTGCCCTGATTGAGAAACACTATTCTGAATGTGTGGGAGAACACAGGGAAAACTCCTGATGGTGTTTCTTCTGCTAAGGGTCTCACAGTGCACTTAGGAGTCAACATTAACAGTCATGAATCAATATGTGGTCAGTTAAGTACTAATTTGTGAAATATACTGCAATCTAATTTTTAGCTAAACTTGTAATTTTCTTTTTTGAGGGGAGGAGTAGAGAGAAATGGAAGCAAACCCTATTAGAAAAAGAAGATCGCTTTCATTGGAGAAGGAGAAGCATGTGGAATATTGAAGGAAGAAGAATTGTAGTTCTATCCGGTTTGTCCTGGATCAGTGCAATTCTTAAGAAGTTATTACTTTTTGCGTATTGAGAGGTTCGTTAATGGGAGAAAAATCACCCATATATCTCAGCTCTACTGACTAACTCTAGTGAGCAACAAATCTTCTGTTTAATTCCATTTATAAATTCTACTTGAGTCCTGATCATTCTGAGGAATTAAATGGTTCTTCAAGTGAATCCATAACGCACTGTTGCCCAGGACATATTTAATAGCAGATTCTGGGTGTGTAAGATTAAGAGACACAACGCTTCAGTCTTTTCCAAAACAGTTTTATTACTAAAATGATTCATGCACTGGAAGTCACTGAAATTGATCAGTAGTGATTTGTATTCCTGGCAGACAGCGCTTTTGAGGTTCTTTTCCTTAGTTGTTCAGTGTGAATTGTCCAATGAAAGTTGCCAGTTGTTCAATGAAAATTTTATCCCATTCTGTAAGAAATTCACAATCCCAAAAACATTCTAAAGCCTGCGGAGAGCTGAGAGGTGACTCTGGATGCTGGTTTCAGCGAGCTGTACGTGGCTGAATATATAATGCAATAAAGCTAATCTGAGACACAATGTGACAATCAATAGCAATCGAATGTGTGCTGAATGAAAGATTTAATATTAGCTTAGCGCTGCAACAAGAGGCAAGACACAAGTCAATTTAGGGATGGAAGTCTTTCAACTGGATTTAGCAACAGTGTCATCCAAAACTGGATGCTGGAGCTTTCAGAACTCAAAGTTGGGCTCCGGCACCTCCACTCTCCTAGTGTCCATTGTCATTTGTAAAGTGGGGCTGATGTAAATTAAAAGTTTATTTCTGCCTTACCAAGTTACAGAGCTGTTAAACTGGAAGGGAGTTGGGAGTTACACAGCTGAACTCCTTATTTTGTGGGCAAGGAATTGCAGGTCAAGAGTGATGATATAATGATTCTAATAATAAAATTAACATACACAGAGTGTTATTGTTTGCTAGATACTGCACTGAGTGCAGTACAGACATCATCTCACTTTATCCCTAGGAAGTAGGAACTATTATGAGCCCATTGTTAACGATGAGGAAACTGAGGATCAGAAATTTTAGTCACTTGCCCAAAGTCACACTAAATTAAGAGCTTACAGTATTCAATCCCAGGATTCCTCTTCATGCTCTTTTGACTTTGCCACTGGGGTTTCTCATTGTAAAGCCGCTTTCACTGTTTCTCTGCCTTCTTTCCTCCTTCCCTCAACACAAGGGCACTGAATACTTCAGCCAGATCAGGCCTGGGCCGAGGGCTGGGAAAGCAGCTTCCTGCATTCCAGAGCAAATAGGCCAGTGTGGGAGGCAAATCCAGGAGAGAGGAATGCAGCAGGTCATGTTTGTCGGCTCCAGTCTTTCTCAGAAGAGCATGTCCAGCACTTTGGGAGGCCGAGGCGGGCGGTTCCAAGGTCAGGAGATCGAGACCATCCTGGCTAACGTGGTGAAACCCCGTCTTTACTAAAAATAAAAAAATTAGCCAGGCGTGATGGTGGGTGCCTGTAGTCCCAGCTACTCGGGAAGCTGAGGCAGGAGAATCACTTGAACCCTGGAGGCGGAGCTTGCAGTGAGCCGAGATAGCGCCACTGCATTCCAGCCTGGGTGACAGAGTGAGAATCAGTCTCAAAAAACAAAACAACAACAAATAAAAAACAGCAGCATGTAAGGAAGGGAGCCCTGGACCCAGGGGCTGGGACAAGCTCTGGTGACTTTGAGGCCTGTCTGAGCAGGGCAAAGGGCCAGGCTGACCAAGGATGCTGCCACTGGGGTGAGCCTTGTTCCTGTGATTTCTCATTGGGTGAACTGAGAGTCATGGATGTGGGCAGCTGAGGTGATCCTGCAGAGAAATGAGTTTAGTTACTCTGAACACTACAGAGAGCCTTTGTTGAGTTTAGGAAGGGATGAAATGGCACAGAAGGAAGGCCCCTCTCATGTGGCCTCCGAGGTGGGGGGTACCAGGGACTGGCCTTTGTCGGGATATGGGTATTCCTGTTCTGTGACTGTCCTTCCACTTGCCCTCTGCCCACCCCCAGCAGGCTGTGCACCTTCAGTGAGCAGGAATGGCATTGTCTTCCTTTAATCCAAAATGCCAAGATGGTGCCTGGCCTTTCTGAGGTACTCAGTGGAGATTTGTTGAGTGATTGGGAGATCCTTGATCTTGCAGTGTCCAGAAATTGAACATTGTGAGGTATATTTAGAGTATCTGGCTGGTGGGGAGAAATAGGGTGAAGTAAGACCATATGCTATATAAACAAAATGACTGTATGTCCCAGACTTTTTGGAACAAACAGTCTTCAAATATTCTCTCTAATTTTCCCTAAAAGTACACTCATATCTGTTTGACCATGTGCTCTCGTATTTTGGTTTAGAAAATACGAATAGCACAGCAAAGATGACAATTTGTAACCTCCCAGCAGCTGGACTACTGATGTCTGTTTTTTCTCAGGTATCCAGAGACTTGAGACCCTGAATAAGCCATTACAAGAATGTGTGGTGAGCAAGGACGCAGTAGAGCTATCGGCTGATTTATTTAACATCTTGTTCTGGTCTATTTCTGGTACATAGATTTATCTTTCTGGGTTCTGTAGAGAAACAGAGCAGTAGGTTGTATTTCAAGGAATTCCCTCCTATAGTTGTGGAGGTTGGTAAGTCTGAAACTTGTAAAGTAAGCTGGCTGGCTGGAAAGTCTCAGGCAGCAGTGAATGTTGTAGTCTTGAGGGAGAATGTTTTCTTCCTCAGGGAAAGTGTTTTACTCTTAATACCTTTCAACCGACTGGATGAGGGTAATCTCCCAACTATATACCCAACTATATTATCAAGGGTAATCTCCTTCACTTAAAGTCAACGGATTGTAGATGTTAACCATATCTACAAAATACCTTCATAGCAACACTGACATTAGTGCTTCATCAAATAGCTGGACATAATAGCCTAGCCAAGTTGGTGCATAAAACTAACCATCACAGTGGGCAAAATTAGAACTGCCCACAACTCATCTCTAGAGGACCATACAAGGTGCAATAGTGGGTCTTGACATATCCTAGTAAATGTGAGAGCAGGACTACCCTGATAAACTTCTGTTCTCTTCCCAAAGAGAAGCAGCCATTGCCTAGTTGACCTGCTTGTTAAACCCAAAGGGTTAAGTGAGTAAAAATCTGGGAAGTTCCCCTATAAGGGGATTGCTGCTCTATTTTCCAGGAGAGAGGTGTTGGAGTAACTCCTCCCCATTCTCTTCAACCTCTCCTTCCTTTTCTATGGGAAAGGGGTCCAGATCTGACTGGTGTTGGAAGAGGCTATCTACTATTGGCCCTGAGCATCTCTACATGTTCTTCTGTGTATGCCATGAATGGAAGACTGGGAGTGTTCTTTCCCAAGTTTGCATTTTCAGTGGCAACCTTGAGAGAGAAGGTAACATCTCTCTCTGGACACAGAGCAGGCTTTGCCTCCACCTGCTATAAAAGCAGTGAACCACCCAAGTAGAGACTTTCTCTCTTGTAACACAACTCTCTACATCTTCAGGGTTCATCTAGGACCAGGTATATTGTCCCTATGGTACATAGAGAAAATGGGAAACCACTGTGACCATCAAACTAATACTTTGGCTACTGCGTTTGCTGTGAGTAAGACAGTCATTTGTCTCTGACTCAGGAGTCTTATGTCTTCTGCTAGCACCCATAAAACAGTTACAAGCTCCTTGTTAGCTTGCAAGTAGGCTACAATCTCAGACCCTTCACAGTTGTTGACAGCAAGAGGCCTTGATTCCCTGCAGGTGACAATATTTGTTCTATACTCCCAGCTTCACCGTCCCCTCCATGCAAAGCAAGCTAGCTGAGTGGGATCTGTCCTAGAGACCAAACTCTCCCTACTTCAAGATCTCACTGAGGAAGGAAATAGTAAAAACTGTTTTTGCTTTCCACTGTATTATTAAGAAAGCTGATGTTTTGATTCCCAACTAGTTTAGAATCTAGAAGGGATAAGAGGAGAACATCTAGGCTCTTCCAGAAACCCCAACATGCGTGGTATGTCATGTGGTATGCTAGGATCTGGGGATGCCAAAGTGAAAAAAAGAAAGCTCCCTGCTCTCTCAGAGCTTGTAGTTTAATGGGGATGGGAGTGGGGGTTGCAGAGATATTAAGAAGATAATTACAATGTGCTGAAGAAGAAGACTGCTTCCTACTTGCTGCTTGCTGGCCATCTCTTTCTACTAGCATTTTTTTTCTTTCTAATAACTCTCTAAAGTCACATTTTAATTATCTTGATTGGATTTAGCTGATTCCTACATTTTTAACAGCAACCTATTTACAAACTAGCTCTTGGGAAGAGTTATTTCTACAAGGTTAAGCTCATTATTCTATGTCGATTTGTACCAAGTTCATTCACAGAGAGTGACTTATTTTGATAATTTTGGAGTCATTTATGTTTTGATATTACCTTATATAATAATCCAGTGAAACAGAATGCAGTATTAAAATGTAAGTGATAATGTGAACATTTTAAATTACATTAAAGTAAGTAATGCATATACTAGATCTTTAAGTTCAGTCGTAAATTCTACTTTCTTTATACTTTTTAGCAAATGACACTCAAATGAAGTGGAAACTCTGGAACCCATAGATCAATCTATCAGTGTATCCACCCATGAAATGTTGCCAGTCTGCCAGTCACTGTGCCAGGCGTTAGGGATACAGGGAACTGAGAATTAACTTTTCAAATAGTCTAGTCTCTGGCCAGGCATGGTAGCTCACATCAGCACTTTGGAAGGCCAAGGTGGGCAGATCACTTGAGGTCAGGAGTTTGAGACCAGCTTGGCCAACATGGTGAAACTTTCTCTCTACTGGTGAAAGAAAAAAAAAAAAAAAAAATTCAAATACTCTAGTCTCCTAAAGGGAGAAATGTAATTCAATCACACATTTAGAGAGGTTTGATTCGTACTTACTGCCTAGTTGCTAATGCAATAGCCCTCAAGGTTATAGCAGTCTTGGAGATTGTAAACTTTCTTTTTGATAGCTTAAATGCAGAAAGAAACCTGTATACCCTCATCTAGGAACTGATAACCCAAAAGTAACAGACATCAAAATACTATTTGTATTTTTGCCATGATCTATATACATTCCTGAAATTAAATTTGTAACCGAAAGCATATTTCAATTTTGAAGCATTTACTGAGTTTCTACTATGCGCAAAGACCTGTGGTAGATTCCATGGGGGATATAAGACAAGATCCATGTCCTTGAAGAATTAGAAATGAAGTGAGGACATTATTATCTTGGATTTATGAATCTACTTGCCAAGCAAGGGTCTCCCTTGTCAACATAATGACTTTTTTATGGCTTTTTGTGATGTTTTCATCCATAGCCTATTGGCTAAAGTATTTTGATATTAACCCAAATCATCAGTCAAGATATCCACAAAGCAGGAAATGAACAAAAGGCTAAAAGGGAAGGATGATGAAGGAATGGGAGAGAAACTACACCTATGCTGGCACTTCATTATCTAATACATTCACAAAACAATCCAGGAAGTATGTATTCTTCTTCTTTCTCTTTTGATCAGGTGATGACATTAGGGCTCAAAAATGTTAGAACATTTCCTTAAAATCTGGATAGAAAGTGACAGAGCTGGGATTTTAGGTCCATTCAACACAGCTTTCTCTCTTACACTGTACTTAACAATTTTCCAAAAATGCCTGTGTGTGTATATGTGTGTGTTTTCACAAGTGAGTAAGCAAATAAGCAAGTGAGAACTTAGAAAGCAGTGGATGGGTTTTCTGTCACTGGGCATTTAAAAATAAGCTGAATAATCACTGGCAGATATAAAGAGGGGATTAAAGCCTTGAGTAGGAGTTAGTGATATCAAAATCCCTTTAAACACTGAGATTCCACTTCTATGAAAACATGAGTAGAATTTGCATGCATTCCCCTCCTCACGGAAATCTTCGCAACATATGCTCCACGTTGAATGGAGAGAATCTTCTGTGTATATAATGGGAAAAGCAAGGTCCATGGGCCTTATCACTCCATAGCTTATCAACATGTGCAGTAATTCACCTGGCTGAAGATTTAACTTGTGATACGTATGTGTTCCCATTTATTTGTTCTACAGAGGGAAGTTTCTGCAAGTTACAGGTCAGCTTTGGAGGAAAACCAGTCTCCTTTAGCTGCAAAGAGGCTCCTTCCTCAAGGGGAAAGAGACAATTAGGTTTCAGACTTGGTTATGGACTGAATGTCTGTGTCTCCCTAAATTCATATGTCAAAATCCTAACACTAATGTGATGGTATTAGGAGATGGGACCTTTGGATGTGACTAGGTGTAGATAAGATCATCAGGGTTGAGGCCCCATGATGAGATTAATGCCCTTATAAGAAGAGGAAGGGAGACCAGAGTTCTCTTTCTATCATGTGAGGATACAGTCAGAAGGTGGCCATCTGCAAGCCAGGAAAAGAGCCCTGTAATTGAATCTACTGGAACCTTGATCTCAGACTTCCCAGCCTCTGGAACTATGAGAAATAAATATCTGTTGTGTAAACCACCTGGTTTATGATACTTTGTTATAGCAGCCTGTGCTAGTCCGTTTTGCATTGCTATAAAGGAATACCTGAGACTGGGCAATTTATAAAGAAAAGAGGCTCATTTGGCTCATGGTTCTGCAGGCTGTACAAGCATGGCAGTATCTGCTCAGCTTCTGGTGAGGCCTCAGGAAACTTTTACTCATGGCAGAAAGTAGAGGGGGAGCAGGTGTGTCACATGATGAGAAAGAAAACAAGAGAGAGGGAGGGCTAGTCTCTTTTTTAACAACCAGATCACACAGGAACTCATTACCACTGGGAGGGTACCAAGCCATTTGTGAGGGATCCACCCCTGTGACCCAAACATCTCCCACCAGGCCCCACCTCCAACGTTGGGGATCACATTTCAACATGAGATTTGGAGGGGACAAACATCCAAACTCTATAACAGCCTGAGCTGAATAAGACAGACCCATCTTTTGCTATTGCTAGAACCCATCCATAAGACTTTGGCTGGTGGTTCCATTGTTTGAAGAAAGAGGCCCTTTGTGATGAGACCCTTTGAGTTTCAGGGATTGAAAAGAAGTGTGATTCTTTGAGGATGGAAAGGCAGAAAGGGAAGGCGAGGAGATCAGTGTGAGTCTCTGACACAGAGGGATAGGGTAACTAGTTCCTTGGCACATAGGCATGGCATGGGGCTGGAATCTCTAAGCATTGGGAGCTGTGACGTGGAAGCCTAAGCAGCCTCAGTGGCTGATCTTAGCTCCGTAGGAGTGCAGGCTCCTCTCCAAGTTCTGAGGACAATGTTCAATAGTAACACCAAATGGCAGGGAGAAACAATGATGAGGTGGACTAACTGGATACCAGACCTCAGCTTGGGACGGGGGAAGTCAGATGTTCCTGTCTGCCCTTTGAACTGTGTCCATCTCTAGGGATTTTTGTTTGTCTTAAAAACTATTCATAGGAAGGAGGAGACTCAGGAGCTAATCCAGAAGGCAAGGCCTGAGCAGGGTACATTTGAGTAAAATTCAGTTGCTGAGATTTGCATCAGGAAATATTGGAGCAATTGATTCCCCAGGGCAGCCAGGGTCCCCTCTTTCCTGGGTGGTAGACGCCAGCTGAGGCAGACGGGAGCAACCGCTTCGGCCATATCCAGATTCTGTACAGTGGCTGGACAGCCACAGTCTTTGCAGAAAACTCAATACCTTTATTTCAGTTGGTTTCAGAACTCTCAGACTCAGCATCTCAAGAACAAAAGAAAATTCTAGATGGAAACCTCATTTAAATTCTGAAGAGTAGTTATACTTGGAGGCACAGTGTTCAGACGTTTGGAGATTTGTATATTTGGCACTTACAAACAGCAGCAGCCGTGACAACAACAGGGACATATAGATCTAAAGGTTTAATGTTTAATAGTTCGTGTATTTTTGTTACACAGACTTACAAGGCAAAAACACAAAACCCCCAACCAGCCCTGTTGTGCATGTTGCTGTTGAGTGATGGATCTTTGTAAGCTACCAGGGAAGTTCTCCTGGAGTCTTAGAGGGAGGGGAATGAGATGGGCTAGGAAGAAACAATGGTGAATAAAGCCCCTAGCTCCAAATACCCTGATTATTTGGCCTTCCATCCTGTTTGCTGGGGAATTAAGAGCAAGTACCAAGGGGTAGGGATGGAGGATGTCTTTTTTTTTTTTTTTTTACAATTTACTAGTTGCTCTCTTCTTTTGGGCTCGGCACTGAGTTTCATTCACGTCTGACAAATGCTCACCAACCATGACCAAGTATCCAGAGAAAGACCCAGGGGCCTGAGATCTTGGACATGCAGATGCTGTCTTTGTTTTCCCAGACCCTTCCTTTAGCTTCCCCTGAGTCTGGGGCAGGCTTTGTTTTCCCTCTTGCTCCAAGACTCTATTTCAGAGACCTTGTGAATCTGACCATCAGCTCCAGAGGTCCCTCCACTTAGGGTATAATCTTACAGCTTCACCAGCTAAGGGGCTGATGGCTGTTCAGTGAGATCCCGGCCAGCCTTGGGAAAGAAACCCTGCAAGTTTCTTATTCTGAGCTGAATAAGACAGACCCATCTTTTGCTATTGCTATTTTTGCCAAGAAATTCTTCTAAAACACACATCTATTTGTGTCACTTTCTTGTTCCCAAACTTTCCTGGGCTCCCCATCGCCCTCAGGATTTTTGGCTATCTGCTCCTCCCTGGAGTGCCCCTGCCCTCCCTCCTTCCTGGAAGAGGATTCATCTTTTGTCACCTCCTTGAGAAGCCTTCCCAGACCCCTCTGGGTGGAGTTAGCCGCTTTTAGTCATTTCCTTCTTTGTGTTTCCATTGCATAATAACAGAGATCCCTGAATACTTACTGAGCTCTCTCCATAGGCTGAGAGCTGTCTAGACACCTTGCAAGCATTGTCTCATCGATCCTCACAAGAGCCTTACGAAGTCTGCACTTTCCTTATTTCCATTACAGTTGAGGAAATGAGACAAGCTGCCTAAACATATGTGAGGTTGTGTGTCTAGATGGTGATGGAGGCAGCATTTGAATCTGGTTAGTTCAGATTCTGAGCCCATGTCTCATCAGGAGTATACTATTCTGAACCTGTGCATCTCTGTGACAGCACTTATAACATTTTATTATTGTTTATTTACATCCCTTCCTTTCGTTTGACTGAGCTGCTTGAGGGCAGAAATACTGTGTTTTTAATCACTGAGATTAGCACATAATAGGTGCTCAATAAATTCCTGAGGAAGAAAGAAAAGAAGGAAGTTGCAATGATTATATCAATAAGAACATAGAAATAATTCAGGAAAATGTTCAAATTCCCTAGGGTCAAGACCAGGCCTGTGTTACCTATGTTAAGGGAATAATTTAGTCTACAAAAAAAAGTAAATAGTTTTGCTACAAGTAAAAAGCTGATGTTCCTGGAAAGTTTGGGCCAAAGACGGATCAGCCCAGAATATTTGTCTTAAAAATGAAATAAGTAATCCCAATCATCAGACACTTTTTTTTTTCTTTCCTTTTGAGACAGAGTCTCACTTTGTCACCCAGGCTGGAATGCAGTGGCTCGGTCTCGGCTCACTGTAACCTCCACCTCTCAGGTTCAAGCGATTCTCCTGCCTCCACCTCCTGAGTAGCTGGGACTACAGGCACACACCACTATCCCCAGGTAATTTTTGTATTTTGTAGGAGAGACAGAGTTTCACCATGTTGGCCAGGCTGGTCTCAAACTCCTGACCTCAAGTGATCTGCCCGCCTTGGCCTCCCAAAGTGCTGGGGTTGCAGGCATGAGCCATGGCACCCAATCATCAGACACTTATTTTGTAAAGAATTTATTGAATTCACCCATACATGGTCTGTGTGGATATAGTCTGGAATCCAGGTGAGAACTTATGGAGTATTTACGGAGAAATGGCTGATTCTAGGACAAGGATTCCTGCATGTTCTAGGGAACTGACTAATATTTCCAAAGATTTCCTATTCTCCAAGCATAGGAGCCAGCTGGGGTGGAGCCAAGGCTCAGGCTTGGTTGGGGCGGAGCGACTCCTCTATTTCACTTGTTAGATGTCCTAAACCATTTTGTCCAATGTTATTGTTGCAAATTGGTTGTCATGATGGTTAATTTTATGTGTCAACCTGACGGGGCCCTGGGTGTCTAGAATTTTGGCTAAACGTTATTCTGGTATGTCTGAGAGGCTGTTTTTTGATGGGACTAACATTTAAATTGATAGATAGACTGCGTAAAACAGATTGCTCTCCCTGATGAGGCTGGGCCTCATCCAATCAGTTGAAGACCCGAATAGAAAAAAAAGGCCAAGTAAGAGAAGTTCCTCCTGCCTGACTGCTTGAGCTGGGACACCGGTCTTTTCTGCCTTTTGGCTCAGACTAAAACATTGGCTCTTTTTGGGTCTCAAGCCCGCTGGCTTTTGGACTGGAACTTACACCATCTACTCTCTTGATTCTCAGGCCTTCAGACTCGAACCGGAACTACACTTTGACTCTCCCAAGTCTCCAGCTGCCTGACTGCAGATCTTGGGACTTCTCAGCCCCCAAAATCTTGTGAAGCAATTCCTTATTTTATATATGTATACGGTCATGCTCTGCATGATGACATTTAGGTCAATGATAGATCGCATATACAATGGTGGGCCCCATAAGATTATAATACTTTAGCTTTTCTATGTTTAGATGTGTTTAGATACACAAATACTTACCATTGTGTCACAGTTGCTTTCAGTATTCAGTACAGTAACATGCAGTACAGAGTTTTTGGCCTAGGACTGATAGGCTCTGTCATATAGCCTAGTTGTATATTTGACTATATCATGTAAATTTGTGTAAGTACACTTTATGTTGTTCCTGTAACTGAAATGCAGATCCAGTCACTCACCACTAACACAGTCCAATGAACAAGAGTGAGGTCTGGTCTAAAGAAACTGCTTTATGTTCTATTATAAAGACATATGCACATGTATGTTCATTGCAGCACTATTCACAATAGCAAAGACATGGAATAAGCCTAAATGCCCATCAGTGGTAGACTGGCTAAAGAAAATGTGGTACATATACACAAGGGAATACTATACAGCCATAAAAATGAATGAGAACATGCCCTTTGCAGGGACATGGATAGAACTAGAGGCCATTATCCTTCACAAACTAATGCAGGAAAAAAAAATCAAAAACTGCATGTTCTCACTTATAAGTGGAAGCTAAATGATGAGAACACATGGGCACAAAGGGGAACAACACACATTGGTGCTTATTGGAGAGTGGGGGTAGGAGGAGGGAGAAGATCAGAAAGAATAACTAATGAATGCTGGGGTGATAAAATAATCTGTACAAAAAACTCCCATGACACAATTTACCTATATAACAAACCTGCGCATGTACCCCTGAACTTAAACTAAAAGTTAAAATTCTTCCAATCTATGAACATGATATGTCTTTCCATTTATTTGTGTCTTTTAAATTTTCTCTATCAATCTTTTATAATTTTCAGTGTACAAATGTTTCATCTCTTTGGTTAATTACTAAGTGGTTTCTTTTTGTTGCTAATATAAATGAGATGGTTGTTGGTGTATAAAATCACCATTGATTTTTGCATCTTTATTTTCTATCCTGTAATGTTAATAAATTTGTTTACTAGTTCTAAAAAAAAAGTGATATATTTCAAAGCTAGCTTATGGGAAGAAGCACAGGCTTCTTGCCTTAACGGTAGCCTGTGCAGAAAGTAGGAATTATTTTAAAAGAAATTATTTTAAAAGAGGGCTTGGCATGAATAGTATGCAGGGAAGGAAGTAATTGGATGGAAGTCCACATAACTCGCTTCAGTGCCTTATCTACTGGGCCATTGAGCTGGCGCCTTCATGGGCAGAACTGGGTTTTAAAAGTTCCTGGAACTCTCCAGGTGGGAGAGAATTTTGAAGTGAGCATACTCAGGCTCGTAAATCGACTGTTGCCTCTCGAGGCAATCTTCTGGTGGGAGAGAGTTCCACTCTGGAGCCTCTAAGCATATCGTTAGATGAGCTTGACATGTAGGGAATGTCTGGTGATGGGGAGGTCCAAGTAGGAAGTGAAGAACAGGGGAAAAGGAGAAAAGAGAAAGGAAAAGAAAAAAATCATTCTCTTTTTTCTTAGACGAATGGGAGCACTTGGTTACATTCCCACAATGACAAAGCTGCCTATGTGTCTCATTTTTCAGAACACAGTGCTGTAGTTAAGCGATGCATGACTATATCTCGCTATCTATCTATCTATCTATCTATCTATCTATCTATCTATCTATCTATCTCTCTCTCTCTCCTATTGGTTCTATTTCACTGGAGAGCCCTGCCTAATACAATTGTTTTAATTATTCCGCATTTCCAATGTACTTTCCTCCTTGACTTTCATTATGGGTGGAGCAGGCTCTGTTTGATTCTAAAATCATATGAGAAAAATATAAAGACATAACCACCACAAAATTGCTGTTTTGGTAGACGGAGGCTGTTATGTAGATAAAGGATTAGTCTTAACACTCCATTCATGTTAAATTATTAATTCACTGAATTTTTATGGAGTACCTACTGTGTCGTAGGGCTATTCCAAAGAAGCAATGATTTCTGCCCTTGTGTGTGTATGTTTTATTTTTATTTTTAAATTATTATTATTATTTTTTGAGATAGAGCCTTGCTCTGTTGTCCAGGCTGGGGTGCAGTGGCGTGATCTCAGCTTACTGCAACCTCTGCCTCCCGGGTTCATGTGAGTTTCCTGCTTCAGCCTCCTGAGTAGCTGGGATTATAGGCGCCCGCCACCACGCTCAGCTAATTTTTGTATTTTTAGTAGAGACAGGGTTTCGCCATGTTGGCCAGTCTGGTCTCAAACTCCTGACCTCAAGTGATCTGCCCTCCTCGGCCTCCCAAAGTGCTGGGATTACAGGCATGAGCCACCCTGCCAGCCGTGTGTGTATGTTTTAAGCAGGGGATAGAGACAATAAGCATGATAAATAAGTCTAACTGTATTGTATGTTAGAGAAAAATAAAGCAGGAAAGGGGAGTGGGGAGGGGTTCAATTTTAAATAAGGTAGTCCTAAAGGGCTACATTGAGAACTGTATTAGAAAAATGACCTGTAGAAAAGTATATTAGCTTCCTATTGTTGCTGTGACAAATGACCACAAACTTAATGGCTTAAAACAACACAAATTTATTCTCTTAGAATCCTGGAAGTGAGAATTCCCAAATTGGGCTCCTGGGGCTAAAATTAAGGTGTCGGCAGGGCTGTGTTTCTTTTTGAGGCTGTAGGAGAGAATTCATTTTCATGCCTTTTCCAGCGTCTCTAGGCTACATTCCTTGGCTTGTGGCCTCTTCCTCCATATTCAAAGCCAGCATTATCAGGCCAACTCTTTCTCACACTGTCATTTTTTTGGTTCTTGTTCCTTTGCCTCCTTCTTCCATTTATAAGGATGCTTGTGATTTCATTGGGCCCCCTTAGATCTTCCAGGATGTGGAAGACCAAAACTATGCCACTCCAAAATATGAATGTAGGAGGCCAGAATATGCTACTCCAAAATATACCTCTTTAGCATAAGGATTATTTTGAGCTAATTATTTTAAGAAACTGTAGATACCAGAGTAACTCTAGACACCAGAGTAACTCTAAAAACAAAGAGTAGAAGTTACCCTTTTGTAAGAGAAATGTATTTTCTAAAGGAAATTCCCATTTGTAAGGTGACTTCTCTGTACCAGGAAGAGAAGAAATGTTCAAATCACTAGAGACTTTTCTCAATGGAGAAGGCACTGAGTTAATCCACAGGAAAAACCTTGTTGTTATTGCAGTACTTTTCCTGACCTCCCCAAAGCAGGCCTCCTCCCACCCTTTCTGTCTTTCTTTCTACTGAAGATGATATTTGACCTGAACTAAAAGCCACTTCTTGGAGATTTACTCACTTTTCTCTGGGTATCTTTCTTGTATATGTAAAGTATACCTGTTAATAAACTTCTGTTTGTCTCTTCTTAATCTGTCTTTTGTTACAAGGGTTCATGCCAATAAAAACTCAGAAAAGGTAGAGGGAAATTATTTTTCTTCCCCTATAAGGATAATCTCATCTCAAGTTTAGCTAATTATGACTGTATCAGTTTGTTGGGGCTGCTGTAACAGAGTACCATAGACTAGAGAGCTTAAATAACAGACATTTGCTCATAATTCTGGAGGTTTAAAGTCTAAGGACAATGGGTTGGCAGGGCTGGTTTCTTTGGCGGTCTCTCTCCATGGCTTGTAGATGGCTTCCTTCTTCCTGTCTTCACAAGGTTTTCTGTATATGTGTGCTTGTGTTCTCCTCTTCTCTTCCTGTAAGGACCCCAGTCATATTGGATGATGCCCTACCCTAATGACCCCATTTTACCTCTTTAAAGACCCTATCTCCAAATCCAGTCACATTCTAAGGTACTGGGGGTTACGACTCCAGCATATGAATTTTGAGAGAAGGGACACAATTCAGCTCATCGCATAACCTTAATTCCATTAGGAATTAAGTTCTGCTAATTTACTTCCCCTTTGACACATAACCTAACGTATTTACTGGTTCCAGTGATCAGGACAAAAATATCTTTGGGGGGCCATTACTCTGCCGACCACAGAGGGAGCCACGGGGACATCTAGGGAAGAAAAACAGCTGGAGCAAAGGCCCAGCGTGGAGGCGTGTCCATTGGAGGAACAACAGGGAGGCAACTGAGGCTAGAGCTGGCTGAGTGAGAAGAGCACGGGACAGGGGAGCCTGTTTGCACAGCCTGCAGGCCACCACATGGACTCCGGCTTTTACTCTGAGGGTTTTGAGCGGAGGAACCACGTGAATCTTACTGTGTGTTCACAGGACCTCCCTGGCTGCTGAGAGGAGCATAGATTAGAGAAGGCTGAGGATGGCAGCAGGAGACCAGTTGGGAGGTGTCTGCAATAATCCAGGAGAGAGAGGATGATGGCTTTGGCCAGGGAGGCAGTTGGGGAGGCCTAAGGCATGGTTGGACTTTGAAAGTTTTAGAAAAGTAATTAGGATTTTCTCTTGAATTGGTGTGAGTGAAAGAGAGGAGTCAAGAGTGACTAAGTTTGTTTTTGTCCTGTGGAACTGGAAGAATGGAGTCGACACGTACTGAGATGGGGAGACCATGGCGAGATGAGAAGCTTCACTTTGGAAATATGAGAGACGACTAGTTAGACACCTAGGTTCAATGTGAATGGCTAGCTTTCTTTACGTATTTAAAGTCAACGTGCAGATTTTTAAAATTAATACATCTCATGATTCTTGTAAAATAAAAAAATAAAAAAAAAACAAACACTTTCACTTGTTCCTTGACTTTCAATTAACTCACAGGCACAGATTAAAATTAGTCCCATCTACAAACTTACCTAATTACATTCCCTTAAACATCTTCAACAACATTTATAAATTAATATGTTTGCTTTTTAAACATTCACATGCCTGGCAGGGTAAACTTACAATATTAATAAGCAAAACCCTCTTAAACATTTAAATTATAAATTACTCTTGTATCCACTAAACATGTAATTGTAGTAAATCAAGTTCCCTTAACAATACCACAACTATTTATAAACTTAAAATTCTCCTATACTTTTCAGCCGAAAATCACAGTAAAATGTCAGATTTTCTTAAACGTGACCCTTCATAGTTTTTGTTTTTTAGATTGTTGAGTAAGGGTGTGATCATTGCTATCCATGGTTAACTTATAAGAATTTTCTGAAGACAACACAAAAAATTGTGCTTTGACAATAAAAACAAGCTATGAAAATTTAAGGTGCTGTTTTCATTCCAGGAGAAAGCTAACCTCTGTCAAGGACATGCTTGAATTATTCCTTGAAAAGTTAGGAACAGTTTTCTTTTTGTTCCCTTTCCTCACCCCAAAGAAAAGCTGACTCTGAAAAGAGCGGATAAATTAACTGGGGTGTAGTGATTAACAGAGACCTCCAGTTCCTTATCTTCCAGAGTTAGAATATTGACATTGTAATGTTGGGGCTCAGAAAACAATATCCAAAATGAAATTCTCAGAAGCAAAAGTTTTCCATGATCTCCTGTCTTCTTGCCTCTCAGTCCCATTTCCCCCAAAGGCTACTCATGGAAACTAGTCTCTTTCCTAAGGCGGGTCATAGAAACCAGAACTCCTTTTCCCCAAAGGCAGCCAGGAAAACTAAAAATATTACTATAACTCTCTCTCCCCACCTTTCTATGTAAAAACTGGGTACAAAGAAATTATCTGACCTAGCTTTTTTGGCTGTAGGTGATAAGACACTCATTCCAGAGAGGCTTCTATCCATACTCAGAAGGAAGGAGTGCATGCTCAGAGGGGTTAAGAAGAATCCAGACAGAGAGGTCTCGCTGGGTTTCCCCACTCATTCTGTTAGCATTAGATCATAGCCTTTTGGTCCAATCATTTTTCTACACTGTCCATACTTTGTTGAACCTAAGCATAATAACAATTTCACCTCCATCTTTGGGTCTTCATTCTGAAGGGCCCCGTGTCATGTAAAACTCTGATCAAATAAATTTCTGTTCTTTTTCTACTATTAATTTGCCTCATGTCAGTGGTTTTCAGTGGATCTTCAGAAGGCGAAGGGAAAAGTTTCCCTTGGCCCTGACAGTAACAAAGGATCTCTTGGAATTGTGAAATTCACAAATTCACTTGATAGGTTAAGAGTCAGGGAGCCTTCCAGACATGGAGGCTGCCACAGCCTAAGACATTGGTGTTTGCTGGACAATTGAATAAAGTCACAGCAAATAGGCAGCCATCACTCTGCAAACTCTGGTGTTAGCTTCTCTCCAGTGGTCCACACAAAGGTTAGCATAGGGAGCAAAATAATAAGGACAGCAAGCAGCAGTAGCAATTAATACCACGCATGTCCAGAGAGGGGCTGCGGGGAATGAGTGTTTTGCAAAGTCCCAGTGTATTCACCTGTTCTGTCCTGGTAGAATAAGGGTATCCTCCTGGAAATCCTTACAAGGTCTTGGTATGGGCACTGTAGGGTGAGCTTCCTTTAGACAGTCTTGGTTCTAAGAAAAGACTATCACCCCCTTCAGCAATTTGGGTAGGGTTAGTTAATTTCCAAGTTCTTTTAGCCAATGATTTCCCCTGAGCCAGCTCAGCCAGCAACCCCCTCTCCTGGAAGCAGTTGACACCTTCCTACTATGCATGATGTGGGCCTAGAATCACAGAAGATCCCAACACCCACTGGACTATGAGGGCCGGTGGCAGGCTTCTTTTCTTGCAGTCCATTGGCTCAAGCAGATGTGCAGTAAATTTAGGTCCTGGCTACTGAAGTGTGTCACAGCTGACCCAGCCAACATTCTGCTAGACAGAAGGGCCGATGGGGTCATAGGTTTGGTGATGATGTGAAAGAAAAATAAAATCTTGGAACCCCAAACTCACTATGCCAAAGGGAAAGTTAAGCTTGGGAACTGAGTCCAGTTACACAAAAAACTACCTTCCTTTTGTTTCCAAACAGATAGCTATAATTTTACATGCTTGCATTATCTTATGTGGAATGCAGATTTACTTGAGTGTGAGATGAATGCATAATTGGCTTTCCCCCCACTCCCCTCTTTTCACATGTAAAATGTAGCTTCACTGAGCACTAATTAAAGCCTCAGGAGAATGTAACCACTTGCCTCACTGCCCACCTTCCCTCCTTTTTTATTTCCCTTTTACCCTCCTTTTTGCCCTTTCCGCTTCAAATATTGAAGTTCCCCAAACCCTTTTTGAAAAAAGCACAAGTCACAGATCCTTAGGGTCTCTGGATTCGTCCACAAACTTAGGGTCTTTAGATTTGAAACTTTAGGGGCCATGATGAAGCCTAGCTTCAGGCAGTATTCTTTATACTGGGCCCTACAAATGATACATGATTAAAATTGCTTGCTTTCTAGGATTTTCACTAAAAATAAGTTACTAATAGTTAACATTGAAATCTGTCTATCTATCTATCTATCTATCTATCTATCTATCTATCTATCTATTTATCTATCTATCTATATTTTAAGATGGAGTTTCGCTGTGTCGCCCAGGCTGGAGTGCAGTGGTGTGATCTTGGCTCACTGTAAGCTCCACCTCTCAGGTTCACACCATTCTCCTGCCTCAGCCTCCTGAGTAGCTGGGACTACAGGCACCCGCCATCGCGCCCAGCTACTTTTTTGTATTTTTAGTAGAGCCAGGGTTTCACCGTGTTAGCCAGGATGGTCTTGATCTTGACCTCATGATCCACCCGCCTCAGTCTCCCAAAGTCCTGGGATTACAGGCGTGAGCCACTGTGCCTGGCCTGAAATCAATATATATTTTTAAAGCACTAGACATAAATAATTCTGTATGCAAAATATAGAAGAAAAGTAGGATGTGCTTTTAGTAAAAGTATTATAAAAGACACGAACATGTAATTTTGTTAAAGGGAAAGTAATTTTGTCTAGACCAGAGGTTTTAAATTTTTTTTAAATTGAAGGAATAAACAAATGATGGATAAAACTGAATGGACATAGAAAGTTAAAAAAAGAAAATAGAAACAGATGATAAAATGTTATAAAAGTTTTATTGAAATCTTATAGTCACACTGAGATTGGATGGATTTGTTTATAAGATTTCATTTTAAAAATAGCTTTAGCATTAATAATACACTATGCAAAGGTAAAATCTGTTTTTCTCTTTTGAACAAGATTTTCATGTAATTTTAAGAGATAGTAAAAGATTTTTATTTACCTTTTGAGTAAACTGCAAAAAAAAAAAGAGGAGAGAGAAGAGTCAGATTCAGTCAGCNTTTCTCTTTTGAACAAGATTTTCATGTAATTTTAAGAGATAGTAAAAGATTTTATTTACCTTTTGAGTAAACTGCAAAAAAAAAAAGAGGAGAGAGAAGAGTCAGATTCAGTCAGCTGCCTTTATTGGATCTTATTGTTTAGGAAACTGAGTCTCCTCTCTGCCAAAAGTAAAAGATTTTGCTTTAAAATCTTTTGGATTATCATTTTGGCTACATGAATGACTTATTTTACAGTGACATGTGATCCAATTTTGCATGTCAAATGTTTTAAACCTTTGATATTTGACAAATCTTCCAAAATCAAAATTTCAAGTTCTAAATTTAGTGTTTTGACTTCATTAACTTCTTTTTAGATAGTGGGTCCCCTGAAGTCCAAAAGAGATATATCAGCTCACTTATATATTAAATCATACAGGAATCATTGACAAATATTATATGGTATTTAACTTTCTTTGGATTTTGTTTATGTAAATGTATTGTTAATACGTATTCTGAAATTTTATGAGATTTCTATAATTCTGATATGTCTTAGTATATGTCATCAATAGTAATTATGATTATTATGCTAAATTATTGTATGCCATAGACATTTCCTGATTTCCTTGTCAATTGTGTCTTTGATCATGGCCATCCTAAGACTTTTATCATCCACAATTGTTGTTTTACTTTGATTCTTCTCAAAAAGTGGTAATAATCAAGTGTTGTCCAAAACTTGCTTCTTTAGGGAAGTCCACAGAAAGGATTCTGTTGGGTGCTCTTAAATGCAGGTTTCTGATAACCTTGGTGATTGTGCCATTGAACTAGAGGAAAACAAAAAGTTTCCAGAACTCTCCTTGAAGAACTAATGTGGTCATGAGGTTTACTAACCCGAATATCAAATGCAACGAGTTAACTGCATGTGACTAAACTGAGGACTGAAATAATTTTTATGACCTTTTTTCTTTGTCTGAAACATTGTTGATTCTTTTTGTTTTGTTTCTCAGAGTCAAGAAAGCTTTTTTTTTCTTGTGAGCCATTTAGTTTTAACAATTGTGTAAAGTATACTCTTGTGAGCAAAATTGGAACATGTTTCTTTTCTCTACCTGATTTCTCTAGAATTTGGAAACTATTTGTGAGTATTCTTAATTTTGGCAGTATATTTATTTGCATATGTTCAATAAGAGTCTTTTCTTTGTAATAAGATAAAATTGGAGACACTGGTTATTTTACCAAGACTTTGACTGGAATGGCATATTTTCAGATATGAACAGACTGCTTTGAGGAATTAAAATTGACTTTATGGAGCTGATAAAAGCCCCTTGGAACTACTGGCCTCATATTTTGTCTATGTCGTTCCTTCACAGGGTTCCTGACCTGTGATAAGTAAAGAATGTCACTTTCTTTTTTTTCTTTTATTTTGAGACAGAGTCTCGCTCTCTCACCCAGGCTGGAGTGCAGTGGCGTGATCTCAGTTCACTATAACCTCCGCCTCCTGGGTTCAAGTGATTCTCCCTGCCTCACTTTCTGACAGGCCCAGGAAACTCAAGTTATTTTGGAATCTTGAGAAGAGAGGAATTCACCCAATTCATACAGGTACAGATAAATTCTCAGCTGGGCTTGAGAGGCCTTTAAAAATCTAATCTGAGATTCTTTATGAAAAAGCTCCAGCAAAGCCAATGCAAAAAAAGCCTATTGACCAATAATTATTCTTGCTGCACTTCATGCAAATAATCAGGCTAAGTATAATAAGACTAAAACTTATTTTGCAAATAAACTGGTCCTACTCTAATTTATCTTTGGTAAAATGGGGACTAGAGAGAGAAAATAATGTTTCAAAAGAAACTATAGTAAACTTGTTATTAGATTCTAGCCTTGTCTGTTGTTTCTCAATTTTTATTATTTGCCAACAATTTATCTGGACTGTACCTTGAAGTCTTTCCTGACTACAAGTCTTCAAACTAACATTTTCAAATTTTTTTTTTCTCCCGTTTTTCTAACTACTTGGAATCACTAGAAATTATGACTGTGCTTTTCTTAAAGCCCTACACACCGAAGTTAGGCAACTTAGACTTTGGGAGAAGTAATAGCTATATGTGTGTGTGTATATATACATATGTATATGCACACACATGCACACACATATATATACATACACATGTACACACACACTTTCTCTATACACATACATGTACATATAACCTATATATGTGTGTGTGTGCATTTATTTATATCACCTTCCTGGCTGCCTACAGATGTATGAACTTCTTGGCCTTCTTGGCAATATAGCCTGAACTGTGTTTTCAGGATTGCTTTCCCTTTGTTGCTATAATCTAGCCTTTTTGTCCTCCTCTTTTCCCTGCGCTTTTCTCTTTCTTTCTTCCTCCTTCTGTTTATCTCTGTGGGACAGGAGACTTCACGTCCTCTTAGGAATAAGCCTTCTTAGCCATATGAGACCTCATCTTCTAGGAGTAAACCATTCTAGTGCTGAGGGATATGACTGAACCTGTGACCAGAGACTCATTTTCTTCTGCAATGCTTTCTCCAAAAGATTTTGGAGAACAGGAGGGGAATGTGAAAGAAAAATAAAATCTTGTGATCCCAAACTCACTATGTCAAAGGGAAAGTTAAGGTTGGGAACTTTTTTGGAGTCACGCAAAAAACTGCCTTCCTTTTATTCCTAAATGGATAGCTGTAATTTCACATGCTTACTTTATCTTACGTAAAATGTAGATTTACTGAGCGTGAGGTGAATGTATAATTGACTGTTTCCCCCATTCCCTTCTTTTCACTGAGTGCTAATCAAAGCCTTACAAGAATGTAACCACTTGCCCCATTCCTTACCCTCCCTTTTTTTCCCTCTCCTCCCCTCTTGCTTGCTCTTTTGCATTTAAATATTGAAATTCCTAAAATCCTCTTTGGAAAAAGTACAGGTTACAGATCCTACTTGTGTTTCTTTTTCCTGAGTGCATCCTCAACATTGGCAAAATAAACTTCAAATTGATTGAGATCAGCTCCAGCCGCTTTTTGATTTACAGTGGCAGTACCTTGGCGTGACCAAGATTCCCCACCTGAGGGTGACCAGGTTTTGATTTAAGGTCCTGTGGTTGGACTACTGCTGATGTGATAAGCTCTGCCTCTTGCTTTCCCGTCCCTTCCTTCCCCTTTGCTCTGGGATCTGTGGATGACTACACTGTTCTATGGAACAGTATCACTGTGGTTGAAGTTCATTCTAACCAGAGTACATCTTCACCTGCAGATATAGGGAACATCAGAGGTTTAAGACTGTTCCCCTACTCTATCTAACCTACCTGCATCCCAGGAAGAATAGTAAACCCCTAGTTACAAATAAAGAGGTCTAGAATCATAGTTGTCAAGGAATAATCTCTGGATTATGCAGCAAATCTAGTCTCTAAGTGTGAAGCTGAAACTTGAACCCAGGTCTTCTGTATTCCTGTTATTTCCTCTGTACAACCCTGTGTCTCTATCAACCAAGCCATCTACAAGTATCTGTAGGATATCAAGCATGATCCCAGACATTTGGGGTGGGAGGGGATACAAATGGAAAAATACCAGTTTACAGCGGTATAAGACAGGTGCTAGTAACAACTCCAGATCAGTGCTAAGAGATACACACACACACACACACACACACACGAGAGAGAGAGAGAGAGAGAGAGAGGGAGAGAAAGGTGGCAGGTAGATCTGTAGGAAGGGCACCGTGAGGGTACAAGTGAGCTGGAAAGAGGCCTGGAGAGAAGTGGGCTTGGGGGCTGGGGACACAGGGACTTCAGAGACATGTGGGATATGGGAGAATTTGCCTTGAGACTCTCACAGCGTCTTTCCAAACCTGTTGTACTTCACTGTATCCTTAACATTCTTTTTTTCTTTTTCAAAAAATACTTTAAGTTCTGGGATACATGTGCACAATGTGCAGGTTTGTTACATAAGTATACATGTACCATGGTGGTTTGTTGCACCCGTCAACCTGTCATCTACATTAGGTATTTCTCCTAATGTTATCCCTCCCCTAGCCCTCCAACAGGCCCCAGTGTGTGATGTTCCCCTCTCTGTGTCCATGTGTTCTCATTGTTCAACTCCCACTCATGAGTGAGAACATGTGGTGTTAGATTTTCTGTTCCTGTGTTAGTTTGCTGAGAATGATGGTTTCCAGCTTCATCCATGTCCCTGCAAAGGACATGAACTCCTCCTTTTTTATGGCTGCACAGTATTCCATGGTGTATATGTACCACATTTTCTTTATCATTCCATCATTGATGGTCATTTGGGTTGGTTCCAAGTCTTTGCTATTGTGAATAGTGCTGCAGTAGACATACATGTGCATGTGTCTTTATAGTAGAATGATTTATAATCCTTTGGGTATATACCCAGTAATGGGATCGCTGGGTCAAATGGTATTTCTGGTTCTAGATCCTCGAGGAATTGCCACACTGTCTTCCACAATGGTCGAACTAATTTATGCCCCCAACAACAGTGTAAAAGTGTTCCTATTTCTCCACGTCCTCTCCAGCATCTGTTGTTTTCTGACTTTTTAATGATTGCCATTCTAACTGGTATGAGGTGATATCTCATTGTGGTTTTGATTTGCATTTCTCTAATGACCAGGTATGATGATGAGCTTTTTTTCATGTTTGTTGGCTACATAAATGTCTTCTTTTGAGAAGTTTCTGTTCATATCCTTTGCCCACTTTTTTATGGGGTTGTTTGTCGTTTTCTTTTAAATTTGTTTGAGTTCTGTGTAGATTCTGGATAGTAGCCCTATGTCAGATGGATAGATTGCAAAAACTTTCTCCCATTCTGTAGGTTGCCTGTTCACTCTAATGATAGTTTCTTTTGCTGTGCAGAAACTCTTTAGTTTAATTAGATCCCATTTGTCAATTTAGGCTTTTGTTGCCATTGCTTTTTGTGTTTTGAAGTCTTTGCCCATACCTGTGTCCTAAATTGTATTACCTAAGTTTTCTTCTAGGGTTTTTATGGTTTTAGGTCTTATGTTTAAGTCTTTAATCCATCTTGAGTTAATTTTTGTATAAGGTGTAAGGAAGGGGTCCAGTTTAAGTTTTCTACTTATGGCTAGCCATTTTTCGCAACACCATTTATTAAATAGGGAATTCTTTCCCCATTTCTTGTTTTTCTCAGGTTTGTCAAAGATCGGATGGTTGTAGATGTGTGGCATTATTTCTGAGGCCTCTGCTCTGTTCCATTGTTCTATGTGTCTGTTTTGGTACCAGTACCACGCTGTTTTGGTTACTGTAGCCTTGTAGCATAGTTTGAAGTCAGACAGTGTGATGCCTCCAACTTTGTTCTTTTTGCTTAGGATTGTCTTGGCTATACGGGCTCATTTTTGGTTCCATATGAAATTTAAAGTAGTTTGTTTTCTAATTCTGTAAAGAAAGTCATTGGTAGCTTGATGGGGACAGCATTGAATCTATAAATTACTTTGGGCAGTATGGCCATTTACACGATATTGATTCTTCCTATCAATATTGTGATATGAGCATAGAATATTTCTCAATTTGTTTGTATCGTCTCTTATTTCATTGAGCAGTGGTTTGTAGTTCTCCTTGAAGAGGTCCTTCACATCCCTTGTAAGTTGTATTGCTAGGTATTTTATTCTCTTCACAGCAGTTGTGAATGGGAGTTCACTCATGATTTGGCTCTCTGTCTATTATTGGTGTGTAGGAATGCTTGTGATTTTTGGACGTTGATTTTGTATCCTGAGACTTTGCTGAAGTCACTTATCAGCTTAAGGAGATTTTGGGCTGAGATGATGGGGTTTTCTAAATATACAATCATGTCATCTGCGAACAGAGACAATTTGACTTCCTCTTTTCCTATTTGAATACCTTTATTTCTTTCTCTTGCCTGATTGCCCTGGCCAGAACTTCCAATACTATGTTGAATAGGAGTAGTGAGAGAGGGCATCCTTATCTTGTGCTGGTTTTCAAAGGGAATGCTTCCAACTTTTGCCCATTCAGTATGATATTGGCTGTGGGTCTGTCATAAATAGCTCTTATTATTTTAAGATATGTTCCATCAATACCTAGTCAATTGAGAGTTTTTGGGACAAAGGGGTGTTGAATTTTATCGAAGGCCTTTTCTGCATCTATTGAGATAATCATGTTGTTTTTGTCATTGCTTCTGTTTATGGTGATTGGATTACATTTGTTGATTTGTATATGTTGAACCAGCCTTGCATCCCAGGGATGAAGTCGACTTGATCTTGGGTCGATAAGCTCTTTGATGTGCTGCTGTATTTGGTTTGCCAGTATTTTATTGAGGATTTTTGCACTGACATTCATCAGGGATATTGGCCTGAAATTCTCTTTTTTTGTTGTGTCTTTGCCAGGTTTTGGTATCAGGATAAGGCTGGCCTTATAAAATGAGTTAGGGAGGTGTCCCGTTTTTTCTGTTGTTTGGAATAGTTTCAGAAGGAATGGTACCAGCTCCTCTTTGTACCTCTAGTAGAATTCAGCTGTGAACCCATCTGGTCCTGTCCTTTTTTGTTGGTTGGAAGGCTATTAATTACTGCCTCAATTTCAGAACTTGTTATTGGTCTATTCAGGGATTTGACTTCTTCCTGGTTTAGTCTTGGGAGAGTGTATGTGTCCAAGAATTTATCCATTTCTTCTAGATTTTCTAGCTTATTTCTGTAGAGGTGCTTATAGTATTCTCTGATGGTAGTTCGTATTTCTGTGGGATCAGTGGTGATAACCCCTTTAACATTTTTTATTGTGTCTATTTGATTCTTCTCTTTTTTCTTCTTCATTAGTCTGGCTAGCACTCTGTTTTGTTGATTTTTTCAAAAAACTGGCTCCTGGATTGGTTGATTATTTTGAAGGGTTTTTCGTGTCTCTATCTCCTTCAGTTCTGCTCTAATCATAGTTATTTCTTGTTTTCTGCTAGCTTTTGAATTTATTTGCTCTTGCTTCTCTAGTTCTTTTAATTGTGATGTTAGGTGTCAATGTTAGATCTTTCCTGCTTTCTCCTGTGGGCATTTAGTGTTATAAATTTCCCTCTGAACACTGTAGCTGTGTCCCAGAGATTCTGGTACGTTGTGCCTTTGTTCTCATTGGTTTCAAAGAACTTATTTACTTCTGCCTTAATTTTGTTGTTTCCCTGGTAGTCATTCAGGAGCAGGTTGTTCAGTTTCCATGTAGTTGTGTGGTTTTAAGTGAGTTTCTTAGTCCTGAGTTCTAATTTGATTGCACTGTGGTCTGAGAGACAGTTTGTTATGATTTCCATTCTTTTGCATTTGCTGAGGAGTGTTTTACTTCCAATTATGTGGTCAATTTTAGAATAAGTGTGATGTGGTGCTGAGAAGAATGTATATTCTGTTGATTTTTGGTGGAGAGTTCCGTATATGTCTGTTAGGTCCGCTTGGTCCAGAGAGCTGAGTTCAAGTCCTAATAACCTTGTTAATTTTCTGTCTTGTTGATCTGTGTAATATTGACAGTGGGGTATTAAAGTCTCCGACTGTTATTGTGTGGGAGTCTGAGTCTCTTTGTAGGTCTCTAACAGCTTGCTTTATGAAGCTGGGTACTCCTGTATTGGTTGCATATACATTTAGGATAGTTAGCTTTTCTTGTTGCATTGATCCCTTTACCATTATGTAATGTCCTTCTTTGTCTTTTTTTATCTTCGTTGGTTTAAAGTTTGTTTTATCCGAGACTAGGATTGCAACCCCTGTGTTTTTTTTTGCTTTCCATTTGCTTGGTAATCTTCCTCCATCCCTTTATTTTGATCCTATGTGTGTCTTTGCATGTGAGATGGGTTCCCTGAATACAGCACACCGATGGGTCTTGACTCTTTATCCACTTTGCCAGTCTGTGTCTTTTAACTGGGACATTTAGCCCATTTACATTTAAGGTTAATATTGTTATGTGTGAATTTGATCCTGTCGTTATGACACTAGCTGGTTATTTTGGCCATCGATTGATGCAGTTTCTTCATAGTGTCAATGATCTTTACAATTTGGTATATTTTTGTAGTGGTTGGTACCAGTTTTTCCTTTCCATATTTAGTGTTTCCTTCAGGAGCTCTTATTAGGCAGGCCTGGTGGTGACAAAATCTCTCAGCATTTGCTTGTCTGTAAAGGATTTTATTTCTCCTTTGCTTATGAGGCTTAGTTTCACTGAATATGAAATTCTGGGTTGAAAATTCTTTAAGGATGTTGAATATTGGCCCCTACTCTCTTCTGGTTTGCAGCGTTTCTGCAGAGAGATCTGCTGTTAGTTTTATGGGCTTCCCTTTGTGGGTAACCCGACCTTTTTCTGTGACTGCCCTTAACGTTTTTTCCTTTGTTTCAACCTTGGTGAATCTGACAATTATGTGTATTGTGGTTGCTCTTCCCAAGGAGTATGTTTGTGGTGTTCTTTGTATTTCCTGAGTTTGAATGTTGGCCTGTCTTGCTAGGTTGGGGAAGTTCTGGATAAAATCCTGAAGAGTGTTTTCCAACTTGGTTCCATTCTCTCTGTCACTTTCAGGTACACCAATCAAGCATGGTTTAGTCTTTTCACATAGTCCCATATTTCTTGGAGGCTTTGTTTGTTCGTTTTCATTCTTTTTTCTCTACTCTTGTCTTCATGCTTTATTTCATTAAGTTGATCTTCAATTTCTGATATCCTTTCTTCTACTTGATCAATTCAGCTGTTGACACTTGTGTATGCTTCACGAAGTTCTTGTGCTGTGTTTTTCAGCTCCATCAGGTCATTTATGTTCTTCTCTAAAGTGGTTATTCTAGTTAGCAATTCCTCTAACCTTTCTTCAAGGTTCTCGGCTTCCTTGCATTGGGTTAGAACATGCTTCTTTAGCTTGGAGGAGTTTGTTATTATCCACTTTCTGAACCCTACTTCTGTCAATTTCTCAAACTCATTCTCTGTCCAGTTTTGTTCTCTTGTTGGGAAGAAGTTGTGATGTGTTGGAGGAGAAGAGGTGTCTGGTTTTTGGAATTTTCAGCCTTTCTGTGCTGGTTTTTCCTCATCTTGTTGGATTTATCTATATTTGGTCTTTGATGTTGGTGACCTTCAGAAGGGGTTTCTTTGTGGATGTCCTTTTTGTTGATGTTTACACTATTCATTTCTGTTTGTTAGTTTTCCTTCTAACAGTCAGGTCCTTCTGCTGCTGGTCTGCTGGAGTTTGCTGGAGGTCCACTCCAGATCGTGTTTTCCTGGGTATCACCAGCGGAGGCTGCAGAACAGCAAATATTGGTTTCTGTTCCTTCCTCTGGAAGCTTCATCTCAGAGGGGCACCTCTGAGATGTCACCCAGAGCTCTCCTGTATGAGGTATCTGTCGACCCTTGCTGGGACCTGTCTCCCCATCAGGAGACACAGGGATCAGGGACCCACTTGAGGATACAGCCTGTCCCTTAGCAGAGCTTGAACACTGTGCTAGGAGATCCGCTGCTCCCTTCAGAGCCATCAGGCAGGGATGTTTAAGTCTGCTGAAGCTGTGCCCACAGCCTCCCCTTCCCCCAGGTGCTCTGTCCCAGGGAGATGGGAGTTTTATCTATAAGGCCCTGACTAGGGCTGCTGCCTTTCTTTCAGAGATGCCTTGCCCAGAGAGGAGGAATCTAGAGAGGCAGTCTGGCTACAGCGGCTTTGCCGAGCTGCACTGGGCTCCGCCAAGTTCAAACTTCCTGGCGGCCTTGTTTACCCTGTGAGGGGAAAACCACCTACTCAAGCCTCAGTAATGTTGGATGCCCCTCCCCCCACCAAGCTCCAGTGTCCCAAGTCGACTTCAGACTGCTGTTCTGGCAGCGAGAACTTCAAGCCAGTGGATCTTAGCTTGCTGAGCTCTGTGGGGGGTGGGATCCACTGAGCTAGACCACTAGGTTCCCTGGCTTCAGTCCCCTTTCTAGGGGAGTGAATGGTTCTGTCTTGCTGGAATTCCAGGCACCACTGGGGCATGAAAAAGAAAACCTCCTGCAGTGAGGTTGGTGCCTGCCCAAACAGCCACCCAGTTTTGTGCTTGAAACCCACAGCCCTGGTGATGTAGGCACCCGAGGGAATCTCCTGGTCTGTGGGTTGTGAAGACCATGGGAAAAGCGTAGTATCTGGGCCGGAATACACCATTTCTCATGGCACTGTCCCTCATGGCTTCCCTTGGGTAGGGGAGGGAGTTCCCCAAGCCCTTGTGCCTCCTGGGTGAGGTGACGCCCCACCCTGCTTTGGCTCACTCTCTGTGGGCCTCACCCACTGTCTAACCAGTCTCAGTGAGATGAGCCGGGTACCTCTGTTAGAAATGCCGAAATCACCCGCCTTCCGCATTGATCTCGCTGGGAGCTGCAGATTGGAGCTCTTCCTATTCGGCCATGTTGCCAGCCTGTCTCCCTGAATTCTTTTAAAATACAGATTCTCTCCTTTTACTGTAAGATTCTGATTTTCATCAGGTGCTGTGGTTTAAATGATGGTGTCTTTTCCAAAAATTTTGTGGTAACTTAATCCCCAATGCAACAGTATTAAGAAGTGTGGCCTTCAGGAGGTGATTAAGTCATGAGGACTCTGCCTTCACGAGTGGAATTAGTGCCTTTATAAAAGAGCTGGAGGTTGAAGGGAGCATCTTCTTTCCCTTCCATCTTCTCCCATCTGAGGACAGTGTCCCTCCCCACTGGAAGATGCAGCAACAAGGTGCTATCCTGGAAGCAGAGTTGGGGCCCTCTCCAGACACCAAACCTGCTGGCCTAGCCTCCAGAACTGTAAAAGAAATTTCTGTTATTTCTAAAGTACTACACCGTCTGAGGTGTTTTGTTAGAGAAGCACAAACAGACTGAGACAGTAGGTAGGCTTCAGGTATCTGTATTTTAAATCCATCTCAGGTTTACTCACTGGTATTTAGAAACCATTGTTTTAAATCAAATCTCATGATGGCCAT
Source organism: Rhinopithecus bieti (assembly GCF_001698545.2). NCBI lineage: Eukaryota > Metazoa > Chordata > Mammalia > Primates > Cercopithecidae > Rhinopithecus > Rhinopithecus bieti. Next base: position 1,889,341 of record NW_016803664.1, read on the forward strand.
TCTTTTATAGTAATTGACTTTTTAAAAATACACTTTATATTTTAGAGCAGTTTAGGTTTACAACAAAATTGAGAGGATACTTTCCATGTATTGCCAGCCCCCACACATGCACAGCCTCCCTTACTATTGAACCATACTAGAGTGTACATTTGTCAGAACTGATGAATCTACACTGACACATCCGTATCACTCAAAGACTATAGTTTACGTTAGGGTTCATTCTTGATGTTGTACATTCCGTGGGTTTTGACAAACGTATAATAACACTTATCCACCACTATAGTGATCATACAGGGTAGCTTCACTGCCCCAAATGCCTCTGTGTGCGTGGTGGATTCATCTCTTCTTCCTTGCTACCCCTGGCAACCATTGATCAGTTTTGCTAACTGACTCTTCCTCTATTTGGGCGTTTCTGGACATTTTGCAACAAGACTCGCTCCTGGTGGCTGGTTCCTCTGCTTTTTCCCATTATGAGATGTTGTGTTTTTTTGAAGGGGACAAGCCAGAACCAGTCACATTATTTCTCTGAAGCCTGATGAGGAAAACTGAGCCCATCAGTCTTTTAACCACTGGAGGAGAATCCTGGTGGGAACACTTTGTAATTTTAGATCCTAAAAAATGAATGGTGTCATGTAGTAACTGTTAACATACACTGCAAGATGTTTATGATTCCCTGGGGCCAAATATGTAAACATTCTTCCAACTTAAGCTGCAGGAGATAGTCAGTTTCACAAAGAGATGCTTTTTCCATTTATGTAAGATGACTGAGTAAGAGGAAATATGGGGTGCGGGGAGTGAAACCCTTTGTCTAGAGCCTGGGACAAGGGTACATGCATCAGGCCCCATGTGTGGTGGGCAGGTGGCTTGAGCTGGATACCCTGGAAGAGGAGCTTGGGCTATGACCTGAGCCCCGGTGGGAGTTCATGTGGTCCCTTTTTTGAGACAGGGAAAGGTCCATGTTGGGGTCTTTTACCTTCTTGAGAGCAGATGACAGAGACAGAGATGGTTCTCTAGGAGATTAAGGTGGATTAGAAGGATTCCTGTGTGGAATCAACTCAACTCACAAATCAAATGAGACTAAATGGACAGAAAGGGGCACCGTTATTGATTGAATTTTTTCCTCCTGGAAGGAGATGTTGAAATAGAAACACCAGTAACTCAGAATGTTACTTTATGAGGAAATAGAATCTTCATGGAAGTAATCAAGTTAAAATGAGATTATTAGGATGGACCCTAATCCAATATGACTGGTGTCCTTCCAAAAGGGGAAATTTGGGCACAGAAACAGACCTGTACACAGAGAAAACACCACGTGAAGATGGAGGCAGAGACGGGACGATGCATCTATAAGGCAAAGAATGCCAGTCATTACAGAAACCAGGGGAGAGGCAGGGAACAGGTTCTCCCTCACAGCCCTCAGAGGAAACCAACCCTGCTGGCACATTGCTCTCAGATTTCTAGCTTCCATAACTGTGGGACAATAAATTTCTGTCATTATGGCCACCTAATTTATGGTGTTTGGTCATGGCAGTCCTAGCAAATGAGTACAAGCACTTTATCTCTTCTATTATGGATCTAAGTTTCATGAAGACAGGAAGTATGTGTTGTTTGTGGCATATTTCCAGTGCCTGGAAAAGTGCCTGGCAGAGAGTAGGAGCCTAACGAGTATTTAGCTCAATGCTTGGGTCCTTTGGGGAGATGTAGAGAGGTTATTTGACCCAGAGGACACAGACCAATAGCCATCATGTATTCAGCACCTGCTGTGTAACTGTGATACTTGGTGTTATGAAGGTCATCTGTAATCCACAATGTAACCTGCAAGGTAGGTCTCATTTTTCTTATGTCACAGAGTGGAAACTGAGGTTTAGAGATTAGGAAAATTGCCCAAGGTAACACAGCTAGTAAGTGGTGGACTTGGGGTTATAGCTCAGGCCTGTCTGAGTCTCAAGCCCTTGCTCTCATCATTAGCCAGGACAGCAAAGGGAACCAGGCACACAGCTGGTGCCAGAGTCCCCTTGGAGCAGACCTCAACTAGTAGCTTGGGGATAGATCTCTAGCCCCGAGAGAGGTACAGGGCCAGAGCAGTCATGTTAGGCAGAAATCTAACTCCCCGAATGGGAGCATGAGGATAGGCATGAGACTTGGGGAGGTGGAGGAATGGAGGTCTGTGCAGAAGCCCCTGGTCACAGCAGCAGCAGCGGGCTCCAGATTACTTGGAGGTGTGTGTGTGTGTGTGTGTGTGTGTGTGTGTGTGTGTGTGTTACCAGGAGGCTTGATGCAGCTGTATAGATGTGGGTGAGGCTGACTCACACTTTAGGAAAGATGTGCTGCAAGAAGAAATTCTGTGTCTTAAATGGCTTCTGTGTGACTGGCAAGACAGCAGGAATGTGAACATGATTGCACTTCCAAATTGGCCACCATTCTCCCATGCAATTTCCTGAGACTGAGGCCATACAGACGGTCATGAGACACAGTTTTAGGAGCCTTTTAAGGCTGTGTTCCCTGATATTCCTTTCAGGGCCACCCTGAAAGGAGCTCTTTCCTTTTTCACCTCCTGTCTGGGAGGTTCCCAATTTTGAAGGCTTTTCCAACCTAATATCTGACCCATGGGCTAGAGGAGCAATTCTCAGGCTCTTCTACACTGAGCCCCACTTTTGGATGCCATTCCGTTTTTTCATCATATTGCTGGTACCTACCACAATGCCTGGCACAGAGCTCCTTCAATATGTGTTTGTTGAAGGAATAAAATGAGAGGCATGTTTGGGCTGGACCTTGCAGGACTATACACCATTTAAAGAGCTCCAGTAGCACAATGTTCATTGCCTGTGATGGGGACTAAAGGGCAGGAGACCTCTATGGATTAGTGGAGCTCCCTGGTTGAGGAAGTGGCTCTGAGGCTCTGTGACTAGGAACAGAGAGTCTTCCTTGGTTAGCACAGACCTGCTGTTCCAGCTCCTTGCTAAGCTTTGAAGTGGAGAGGAAAAGGGCCTCTGGGACTATCCAGATTGATGTCTCCTCAATATTATGGTGGTTATTATTATTGTTATGATTTTAGAACTGTATGAGCCAGCTATATTTCTAGACTATTGTCAGGTACACAAATTGCCTAGGTGGGGGTGTAGTGTGTTTAAAATGCAAATTCCTAGGCCTTTCCACTGCGAATCCAGCTTCAGCTAACCTGGGGTGGAGGAACCTAAAGAATCTGCCCACAGGTGGTACTAATGCCACTGGCCAGAGGATTATACTTTGAGAAATGAATCTCTACATTTTCTCACTGGTAAAATGATGCTTTCAGATATAACTCAATTGGAAAATTCTAGAACTCTTTCCAGTGCTGTGAAATATAAGCACAAGCAGCTTTGTTTGTGATATCAAAGTTTTAGCTCTAATGCCAGAGCTTGATTGCTAACGGGCTTCCAGAAGTCATATATTTCACTGGTCCAGATGCTTACCTGGTTTCCAGGTATGTGTGAGAATCTATTCCCTCAAAGCAGGAAGGAGGCAATGAACTGGAAAGGATGAAGCTGCCGCCACAGTCTAGTGCAGTATGCCTCCCTCTGCATCCTTACAGATCAAAGGGATGCTAATGTAGGGGAACATGCAGATTTTTCAGAGGCTAGCTCCCTAGGTGGGTGATTGCTTTTATGTCATGAAATAACATGAAAGAAGGAAACCCTTGGCTTTGTATTGGCCTCCTGTGGTGGAAAGTCCCAGAGATGTGAAGTCTCATACTAAGGCCTCCCATGCATGATGTGAGGTGAGAGTAAGATTGAATGGGAGGTGCTGGCCCTTCCTGGAAGGACATCTGATACTGAAGATGACTAAGGCACCTTGGGCCTTGTTACCCACAAAAGACCTCTGGACTTTGGGGCCGACCACAGGTTAAAGGGCCCCATGAAGAGCGGGCCTGTTGATGCTTTGGGAAGCCTGAAGGCTTTGGTTTCTTGTCACAAAGCAGTGCTTTGGTGATGTAGAGTCTCCGTGAATGAGGTATCACCAGCCAGCCTGGGACAGACGCCTGTGGAACAAGCCTCAAGCTCCACCCTGGCTAAATTAAGCTTGACTTTCTGCTCTGCGAATGTTCTCAGAGTCCAGAGTGCTTAATCATTACACCATGGAACCCTCCTTTGCTCTGCGAATGTTCTCAAAGCCATAGAGTGATGTCAGTGAGGCTCATTGCAGAGTGTGTGTGGTTGTGTGTGTGTGTGTATGCAGATGAGTGCTGGTATGGTAGGGGCAACAGAAAGGGTCCTGGCCCTGGATCCCGGGACTTAAGAGGGTTTCCAGGACCTGAATGGTGATCCATTTTTGTAGGAAATGATGTCATTCAGAATTGACTCTGGCTTCCTGTCCTCATATCTGGCCTTATTTCCCACTGTCTTGCTGTAACCCTGAGCTGATGCAAGTTTTGGGAGCTGTGCTTAAGACCTGACTTGTACCATTCTCCTCCTGGAGCCCCAGGAGGGTGCACTGCCATCCCATGCTGGCCCCAGGTTAAACAGAACTCAAGAGCCTTTATGCTCGTGCTTACTGCCAGAGACAACCTCTGGTCTGTATTGAGAATAGAGGACAAGGAGGGGCAGCACTGGACTTTCTAGCTGTTAGTGACTCCCACCATTTGTCCTCATAAAATACTAAGACTCATACCAGTACCAATGTGGATGCAAATACTAATATGAGTCCAAATACCAATGCCAATACCAGTTCCACCGCAAATGCCCATAGCAATCGTCATCCTAATCCTAATCCTAATCCTAATCCTAATCCTAGTTTTTCCATTTGCTCCTTAGGGCTACCTCAGGAGCAGATGAGTCAGTGTTTGCAGGAATACTGTAATATCAGAGTTTCCTTCCTATCTCATGGCCCTTTTCCTTTGATGAATACTCCATAAGAGTTGCCCACCCTTTTCTTCCTAGGAGGAGAAGTGAGTTCTTAAGAAGACAGCAAAGCTTTGGAGCTAGAAATAGGAGAAAACAGTAAGATGGCCCTGAAAAGTGGGCCCCCACATTCTGGCTCATATGGGATGCAGAGGAAATCCCTTTCTTGCTCCTGTGAGGTTGGGGCAGCGTCAGAGCCCCTGACCCCCACTTCTATCTGCCGGAGAGGGTGCAGCCTGCGGGAGAGGGGTGCTGCACCTAAGGCGAAGAGCTGGAGGAGTGGTCCTCCCTAGCTCCCCTCCTTCCTTTTATTATTATTTTTTTTCTATGAGACATTCTCGCTCTGTCACCCAGGCTGGAGTACAGTGGCACAATCTCTGCTCATTGCAACCTCCACCTCCCGGGTTCAAGTAATTCTCCTGCCTCAGCATCCCAAGTAGCTGGGATTACTGGTGTGTGCCACCACACCTGGCTAATTTCTGTATTTGTAGTAGAGATGAGGTTTTATCATGTTGGCCAGGCTGGTCTCGAAATCCTGGCCTTAAGTGGTCTGCCTGCCTTGGCCTCCCCAAGTGCTGGGATTACAGGTGTGGGCCACCATGATCAGACTCTAGCTCCCTTCCTTCTGCCAAAGAGGGCAGCCCTAGCATTTTTATCTGGTGCAAGCCCCTCACCATGGACAGCTGCTCAGAACCCCCATCCGCAGGTCCATGTGCTGGCTCTGTTCTTGGCAGGAACCACCTTCCAGACCAGGTTCTTCCCACTTGATGGAAGAAAGAAGAGCCAACTACAGACGGCAAAACCCGCCTCTTAGGGTGTGGGGGAGGCGGAGGGAAATGCTGCAGGGAAGGTATGTGGCTGATTCATTTTGTCATATAATCAATACCGGCCGTCCATTTGTGCCCAGTCCAGAGGATGTGGAGTGTGGTTTTATTGCTTTCCTGGAGGATGGAGGGTCATAACTCTTGCGGCTCGGCCTTTATGGTTTGTTAGTGGTAGCTAGGCCTTACTCCATACGAGTCTCTAATCAGGATGCCAACCTCCACATTGTTCTCTGGGACATTCTGTTTTACAACACACTCCAGTTTGCTGAGGGGTGAGTCTTCTGCTGTCTCTGCTATTGTTGGCTGGCTGTACTGGGCAGGGTGGCCTGGAACCTGGACGGAGGCCAGTGGGTGAGCTCAAGCCAGTGCTTGTTCTTCATTACCAGAAGCTGAAGAGGCCTTGAGCACTAACAACCCCCAAGTTTTGGGTTCTGCCGCAGGTGCTTAACTTCCTCCAGCTTTACATTTCTTATCTGTAAAATGGAGCGAACACCTGCTTCCTTTTCCCACTGAATGATGTTGAGTCAGAGGGATTATGGATGTGAAAGCACATGCAAATAGGAAGTCTCCTTTGAAAGCATGAGCTCTCATCGTTATTATTTCCTGCTTAAGTGTTTTTACTCAATGGATTTGCCACTGCAGCTTGTGCTGACCTTTTTCACTCTGCAGTCCCTCTACAAATACCACTTCTTTTGGGCGGGGAGCAGGCAGGGCTCTGCATGCTTCTGACCAGTGCTGTGAATCCACAGAGCAGGAGCTGAGTTATATATAGGGCGTCCTGGGAATTGCCTGGACCATCTTTCAAGTGCAGGCAGGCGTGGGGATCTCAGGGCTGCAGGTAGAAAGAGGATCTGTAGGAAAAAGCTGTGAGAGGAAGCCCCTGGGGAGAGAAAAGCTGGGGGCTGGGCACTACCTAGTGGCGGGTGGGAATGCTTGGAAGATATCAGATGTGGAGTCTTGGGCTTCACTCTTGAACAGGTAGGGGTCTCCAGAGTTTGCTAAGCTTAGGAGAGGATCCTTGAAGGCAAATGGGGAGTGGAGTGGGGTGAACATCTAGGGAGGCTGATCCTTGCAGCACCTCCTTAGCCTGGCTCAGGGGGGCATGGGTGTGAGGATGGAGAGGGAGGGGTGGGGATGGAGGTCTCAGTCTTGCTCTCGGGGGCTGTGGTGGAATAGATGACATGACTGGGTGGTGACAGGGTGGAGAGATGGATTGGGGAGCATGTTCTAGTCCCTTTTCTCTCTTCCCTGAGCTTCTCTGGATGAAAGTGTAGTCTCTTTGAGTTGGCTTCCAGGTGTGCCTAACTAAATCACTTGGGGGTAATATTTCCTTCACTTGGTGTCTAGGAAGTGTATGTTTTATGTGTGTTTTTTCTATCCAATGGAAGTGGGGTAAAACAACAAGTCTGCGGGTTTCCTCTTAGGCTCACAAAGTAGAAGCTCTTGTTTGAGAATCTCTGCTGGCACATCCTCTGCATTTGTCCAGAGGCCTGGCTGAGTATCTAATGCCCCGCCAACCATGTCAACATCTGCTCCCTGAAAGCCCCTTTTATAGAACAAGGAGTGGATGGTAATTGCCGATGGCTTGGAAGTCTGCGTGGTTAAGGAGAGGAGCCTGGTATCAAATTGTAAACCCTAAAGAAACTTTCCCATTTAGCCTTCCTTCCAAGTTTCCCCTTAACTTATTGATTGATTGATTGATTGATTGATTGATTGAGATGGAGTCTCACTCTGTTGCCCAGGCTGGAGTGCAATGGCATGATTCTTGGGTTCAGGTGATTATTTGGTCTCAGCCTCCCAAGTAGCTGGGACTACAGGCGCATGCCACCATGCCTGGCTAATTTTTTGTATTTTTAGTAGAGATGGGATTTCGCCGTGTTAGCCATACTGGTCTCGAACTCCTGACTTCAGGTGATCTGCCCACTTGGCTTCCCAAAGTGCTGGGATTGCACACATGAGCCACTGTGCCCTGGCCTATTTCCTCTTCACTTTTAAAACCTTAGCCACACACTCAAATGTGTTTTTAGCTAGCCAAAGTCTGCCTCTCCAGGGACAGAATGAAGCTCGAAAAATGGTTCTTCTGTCACGTCACTTTAAACCACACATTTTAAAATTGACAAAGAATACATCATTGTCCCCCACTGCCTCCACTGTGGACATCAAAATTTGTTCAGAGAGGAGGGACTACAAACTCTTTCATTTAGATTTCGTAAAACATAATAAATGTTGATATTTCAAAGACAATTTCCTCTTTTTAAGTGTTTTCCTATCCATTGTATTTTTGTCTTTTCGCGATCCTTCTTGGCTCTGTGTAATAGTTGAGGAAAGAAAGGTGAGAGGTGTAAGCAGGTTGTCCAGGTCAGACGGCTGCTAAGTGAGGAAACCAAAGGTCAAATTCAGAACTTCTGACTCTAGGGCCGTCACACAGCATTCTCTTTAAGTTGTTCAAGTTTGATTGTGGTGTTGAAGGTCCCTTCAGCTTTTGAGTAGGGGAGAAAGCATGTGCTGCTGGAAGCCAGCAAGGCAGGTCTCTCTCCATCCTAGAGCCTCCTCTGGGGGCAAGTAGCAAACAGCCTAAACCAGCAACGAATGTAAGCAGCCCCCGCCTTGAAGACACAGTGCAGTCCTCAAGCCCCTGGTGCAGAATGGGCTGCTGTAAAATAAAACTACCAGAAAAATATGGAGGCTGTGTGCCGGTGACTTGGTGACAAGGAAACCAAGTGGTGGCCAACAGGAGTTCATAAAAGCAAAGCTGCAAACCCCATAAACCTAGGAAATGATGGAAAATCCTCAAACCACTTTCCAAATCCTAGACTTGGTATAAATGTACAGTACTGCTAGTATTGATTATTTAAAAAAAAGGCCCCAGTGCCCTTTAGGATGTTTTTGAGACCACAATAGTAAAAATGTTATCTTTCCAATTGCCTTGTTTTACCACAGTTCCCCCTCCACACACTGACTTAAAATTTTGTTGAGGATTTGTTTCAATTTTTTGTGTGTGTCATATCGGATCAATGATTGTTCATCTTTCTCCCAGATCCTTTGCTCTTTGAGGCCAGGATCCTGTCACCCTTATTCACATCCCTCTCATGCCTAAAATAGTTGCTTGTAGACAGTAAATGTAATATATGTTTGTATTGAATAACCCAAGCCACTACTACCGCAACCACCAAAGCTTGGACAAGCTTGAGTGTGATGCTTTCACTGCACTATTTCTTTTCAGATGTAAAACATTGGTTTACAAATGAGTCCTCAAAATGAGCTGAGATATATAATAAAAGCCTTTAAATGTTTCTATGTTTTGGCTGCTCTGTCTATGGAGTAGCCATTCTTTATTCCTTCTTTCTTAATAAACTTGCTTTCACTTTACTCTATGGATTCGCCTCAAATTTTTTCTTGTGTGAGATCCACGAACCTCTCTTGGGGTCTGATTCTGCGACCCCTTTCTGATAACATCTTTCTGGCGAACCATGAAAGAATGATACCGAGACCCCCAACCCAAAGGAAATAGACTGAAGCAATGACTGGCCAACTTTGGATATCACCTTTTGTCAGAACTCAAGTTATGAGTGGCCCTTGACATACCAATGCTTTCTGACTGAGCTCTTCTCTACCCTGAATACAAGGTAGACCCTAATAGTTAGGCAGGAATATGATCGCCGCTTATTCAACCTGAAGAAATTACGGAAGATGGATCTTTGTCCCTCTACAACCCTTAGGATTAAGGGTTTTCTTATAAAAGGGAAGGGGGAAATGTCAGAGGCTTTGGAACCAGAGTGACTCCATCTCATATAGAGGGTGGGTAAAAGCTGCATTCCCAGGAGGCTGGGCATTCTAAGTCACAGGATGAGATAGGAGGTTAGCACAAGATAAAGGCCTTTAAGACCTTATTGATGAAACAGTTTACAGTAAAGAAGCCAGCCAAAACCCACCAACACCAAGATGGTGATGAGAGTGACCTCTGGTCATCCTCACAGCTCATTTATGCTAATTATGATGTATTAGCATGCTGAAAGACACTCCCACCAGCACCATGACAGTTTACAAATGACATGGCAATGTCGGAAAGTTACCCTATATGGTCTAAAATAGGGAGGAACCCTTAGTTCCAGGAATTGCCCACCCCTTTCCCAGAAAACTCACGAATAATCCACCCCTTGTTTTGTGTAAAGTCGAGAAATAACCATAAAAATGAGTGACAGCGGTCTGTGCCACTGCTTTGCCTGTGGAGTAATCATTCTTTATTCCTTTACTTCCTTAATATGTTTAACTCAGTTTAATTCTTGAGAATGTAAGGAAACAACTAGGAATGTAAACATATTTATGCACATGAAGCTCATAATAATATTATTTATAATAGGTAGAAACTGGAAATGACCCACATGTTTGACACTTCTGAAGGGATTAAATTAAATAATAGTTTTTCATTTGATAACATTTAAAATATGTTTATTAAGGCTTTTAATGGGCCAGGGAAATACTTATGATAGGATATTATGTGAATAACCAAGAATTCAAAACCATATGTAAAGTTTGATAGAAGATTATCTGAATTATGAAAACTGAGGATGGAAGAATTGCAAGGAAAAATTAAGAACTTCAAAGTGGAAACATTTTGTTATTACTTTCTTCTTTATATGCTTCTGTATATATGGATTTTAAAACTAAAACTAAAGTAATTCTTGAAAACTAACACATAATGTGTTAAAAGGGATGAAAGTCACCATTTAAAAAGTAAAGAAAGCAACATATTATCCAAACATCTGTTACCAATTAATAAGAAAAGTTACAGGTGAAGCAAAAGGAAAAATGAGCAAAAGTATATGAACAGGTAATAAAATAAACACTTAAAAACATTCTCATCCCATAGCCGTTGGGGAAATGCCAATTAAAAGAACACTGTGAAAACCAATTTTCACCTAATGATTGGCAAAATGAAAAAGAGTTCTGGTGAATTACCTATGACTGTCAAGTTTCTTTTACAATAATGATGAACACGACTATTCTGGGAAGGCATAATCTAGTAAATACAGAGGTGTACCTATGTGGGGTCTTCATTTGTCAGAGGCATCAAATGGGAGAATCAGCCCACCAAAATCAAAAGAACTTTATGTCATGGATTCTCTAAGTTGGATACTCTGAATGAGTACTGTGCGGGACTTCCTTTCTTTTAAAATGTGCATCTCATTTCTGGGTTGTGTGAGAAGCAGACTCTGAGACAGAGACTAGCATGTGGGAAGTTTATTAGGGACTGTCCAACCATGGTAGTCTCAGGCAAGCTATAGCGTGGACCCTGTGGGCAGGTCTAAAGATGGGGTGACCCTGCAGAACTGTCCTGGGTTGAAACCAGAGAACCTGGCATTTATACCCTTGTATCAAGCAGAGATATGACTTGACCTTGAGGAGGGGACTTTTCATGCAGCTGAGGCATCTTCCCATGGCTGACTGCTGGGCCTGACTGCTGGGGCTGGTCTCCATGTTACTTTCAGAAGCTGGGGGACGAGGTCTTTCATTCCTGAAAAAAGGATCTGAGGCTGCATCATAGGGTCCACTACAAAATATGCACTTGAATGGCTTTTCTTTTTTTCTTCTTCTTTTTTTGGAGGCAGGATCTCGCTCTGTTATCCAGGCTGGAGTACAGGGATGCAGTCACAGCTCACTGTAGCCTCAACCTCCTGGTCTCAAGTGATCCTCCCACCTCAGCCCCCCAAGTAGCTGGGACTACAGGTATGTGCTACCACATCTGGCTAATTTTTGTATTTTTTGTAAAGATGAGTTTTTGCCATGTTGCCCAGGCTGGTCTTGAACTCCTGGGCCCAAGCAATCCTCCCACCTCGAAATTCCAAAGTGCTGGGATTACACCGTGCCTGGCCTTGAATGGCTTTTCGAACTTCTGGAAAGATGGTGGACCTTGGGTGACATTTGTGTGTAAAGAAGCTGGTGAAGCTGATGCACTGCGGGCTGAGGTGGAGAGGTAACCCACTTTCTTATTTTTCCCTGGGTGCAAATTCTTTAGAAAACAGCCAAAGTCATAATAAAAGGGGAGTACTGATGAAGGTGTGGGAAGACTGACATGTTCATATTTTGCTTTTGGGGGGGTGGATTTCTAATTTCAGAAAGTAATTTGGTAATATCTATTTTAAAAAGAACACATCTCCATTTCCAAGCAATTCCATTTTTGCACGTTTTCTTCAGAAAAGAAAGGTCCCTTGTGTAAGGATGTATCTATAAAGATGCTTAATCCAGTAATGTGTGTGGTAGCCAAGACATAAATCAAATAAACCACAACACCCCAGAAAATAATTGGAGTATTCATTAAATTGGAAAGAATGGAATAAAGTATCAAGTTCACACTACACACTGGGATGCAGCTACTTAAAAAGAGTTTGATCTGTATGCATTGACTTGGAGGAGTTAAATGGAAAAAGTAGGATGTAAAGTCATATGTGTAGATAACCCTGTTTTAAAGAAAATAAAACTATATACATTTAAGGAAAGATAAATATCAACATTTGTTTCAGTTGCCACAAGCATGAGTTACTTTACTGATTAAAAATTGATAAGAAAAATTTAAGACTGGGCGTGGTGGCTCAATGCCTGTAATCCCAGCACTTTGGGAGGCCGAGGCAGGTGGATCACCTGAGGTCAGGAGTTCAATACCAGGTTGACCAACATGGTGAAACCCCATCTCTACTGAAAAAAAAAAAAAGCCTGGTATGGTGGTGGGCGCCTGTAATCCCAGCTACTTGGGAGGCTGAGGCAGGATAATAGCTTGAACCCGGGAGGTGGAGGTTGCAGTGAGCTGAGATCGCGCCATTGCACTCCAGCCTGGGAGACAGAGTGAGACCCTGTCTCAAAAAAAAAAAAAAGGAAAAATTTAAGACTGGGCACGTGGCTCACTGCTGTAATCCCAGCACTTTGGGAGGCCAAAGTGGGTGGATCATGAGGTCAGGAGATCAAGACCAGCCTGGCCAACATGGTGAAACCCCGTCTCTACAGAAATACAAAAATTAGCCAAGCGTGGTGGTGTGTGCCTGTAGTCCCAGCCACTCAGGAGGCTGAGGCAGGAGAATCACTTGAACCCAGGAGGCGGAGGTTGCAGTGAGCCAAGATTGTGCCATTGCACTCCAGCCTGGGCAACAGAGTGAGAGTCTGTCTCAAAAAAAAAAAAAAAAGAAAAAAAAAGAAAATTTTAAAGGGAAAATGAAAACACATTTTTCCCTCCATCAAAACAAAGGGATTCATCAACCCAAATTGGGCTCTGGAGTTTCCGGGAAATCTGCAGCATTTAGCCATGAGTGAGTTTCCATGGCTGGACGCCTGAGCCTGGGGCAGCCAGCGGCTGGAGCCGCTCTTCTGTGGCTTTGGCTTCTCCTCACCTTTGATGAGAAAGTTCTCTTCCCTCCCCAAATCACAGTTTGTCAACATTGGAAAGATATTGTTGACTATAGTTATATTTTACACAGAATCAAATTGAAAAAAATTTGAAAAAAAGAAAATGTCTGGCATTGTATTCCCCTTCAGTGATCTCAGTTACTTCCTGTTTAGCACCTGCTACTTTATCCTGTATCATAGAGCAAATTTGATCTTTTTTGCAAACAACCCAGCCAACCTCTTCTTGCCTCATCCTTGTGTCCCCCATCTTACTTGTGTTTAGAGTCTCAAAAGACGTAAGGCCCTGGCTTGATTGAAGGAACATATAACACAGAGCTTGATTGCCATGGATTCAATAGGGACTGAATCCCTGTCCGTGCTGAATATTCTCCCCAGCACTATGGAGGTCCCCTGTAGAGGCTGCACCTGTCATTGCTTCAAGAATTCTGGGCTTCTCTTGGCCATGTTCACCACTTTTGAGCACAAGGTTTATTATAGAGAGTATAACATAGGAAACAGCAGTCGTTCTAGTTCTTTTTCTCAGGAATACTTTGCATTATCCCTGTTTTCTGCTATCAACAGATGAAGGCCAGAGACAGAGAGCTTCTCAGCATAGGACAAAGCAGTGGTCGTGGCAGGGAGGGAGGGTCAGGTGCAAAGTGTTTACTGACTCTTCTCTGGTTTCATCTTTCCACTGTAGAAATAGCTCAGAGAATGGGGGAAGGCGGCAACACAGTGGGTATTGAGTAGGTAGCAGCAGACAATGTGAAATACCAAAGAGTGAGAAGTTGAGGCACAAAACTGAATCTGGAGAGTATAGAAGGCCTGGATTGAACCTTGCAATGCAGATGTAGGAATTTTAAGAATGCAACCCTGGAAACGTTCCCCATGGGCATGAGGGATCCTGATTACTCAATTGCTTTGGGTGCCATATCAACAGGATACCTGCAAGGAGCCTAGCCCTCCCCTGCCGTAGCACTGAATTCCTAGGAAACACAGGCAGCCCCAGCCACTCTGCAGGCCCTTGGGGTCCAGCCCACACACCTTGTAGCTCCTCCCTGCCCTCTACTTGCCTGCACACACTGCAGGAAAGGCTCCCTCCTCACACAATGGCCTGTGGTTATCTGCAGCTTGGGACTTCTTTGATGGTTAATTTAAGGCATCAGCTTGACTGGGTTAAGTGATACCCAGATAGCTGGCAAAGCATTATTTTGGGACATGTCTGTGAGGGTGTTTCCGGAAGAGACTGGCATTTGTGTCAGTGCACTGACTAAGGGAGATTCAGCCCCACTCAACATGGGTGGGCACCATCCTATTTGCTGAGGGTCCAGAGAGATAAAAAAGGCAGAGGAAAGGCAAATTGTCTCTCTCACTTTTTCTCGGAGCTGGGGTTAGGAAATCTTCCGCTTTCCTGCCCTTGGACATCAGAGCTCCAGGTTCTCTGGCCTTTGGACTCTGGGACTTACACCAGCATTCCCTGGGTTCGTAGGCCTTCAGCCTCAGATTGATGGTTATACTGTCTCAGTCCTCCGTATTATAGTCAGCCTCCATAATTGCATGAGCTAATTCCCCAATACCTTCCTTCTTACCTCTCTCTCTCTCTTTCTCTCTCTCTCTCTCCATATTCATATATATACCTGTTGGCTCTGTCTCTCTGGAGAATCCCGACTGATACAGACCCCTAATTCTCCCTGCTTTCCTCTGTGTTGTTCAACTCATGAACTCTTTGCAGAGAGCACAGCTTCCAGGTTTTCCTCCCATAAATCCCACTCTGAGGGTCATCCCATCCTCACCAATGCTCAGCTTTGGCTCTTGAGACCCAGGACTTGATCTGAGGGTTCCAGTCCTTCATAGTGCTTGATGCCCTACTGTTAGCAGTGGAAGAGGTCTGAGTTACCCTGAGTTACCAGCAGGGAATCCTTACACGTCTGCAGCAACTTCAATTCTTGCTTCCTCAGAAGAAAGAATTCAACTGAGGGGCGTAAAGCAGCAAAAGAGACCAAGACAAGTTCTTGAGTAGGAGTGGAATTTTATTAAAAAGGCTTTACTACAGGAAAGAAAGGAAAGAACACTTGGAAGAGATCCAAGTGAGCACTTGAAGCTCAAAGACAGAAAAAGAAGCTTAAGTGCCCCTTTTAGCTGTGATCCTAGGACTTGTACAGGCTCGCCTCTTTCCCACGATTCTTTCCTTAGGGTGGGCATTCCGCATGTGCAGAGCCCTCCTTACCCTTGGGAAGTGAGCACACCCAGTGTTTTAGGAAGTTTTATGCATGTTCATCTGAGGCTTTCTTCTTTTTTCGGGTGGAGTGTAGCCGGAAGATCATACTTGGCCATTTTTGTCTCTAACGTGAATGTCCAGGAAGTTTCTTCTCCCTGGGGTCTGTCTTTAATGAGCACTTTAATGTTAAGAGGTATGGATCATCAGAAAATGTCATCTCCCCAGCTGGCTGCCAGTTTATCACTATTAGAGAGGTAATGTGATCATTGCCAAACCATCACCTGACATTTCTAATGGACAGGGGTAGAGCTTGCTCCTGCCCCACTCATGCCTAACTACCTGTAACCCTACTTGAGTATCTACATTAAGTCATTTATTTATGGAAGGAAATAATGTCCATTTCCTTCCAGTGGTCCATTTCCAAGACAAAGTGACTTGAGTCAGCTTAGGTCAGCAAACTACAGAAGAAACAGGATATACTAGGTCTCTGCTTGGATAGCCAATGCCTACTTGTCGGGCCCCACTTGCTTAGTTGCCCTAACCTGAACCAAAGAAGTTCAGACTAAAATGAGAGTTCACTAACCTGCAAAATAGCTCGCTTTGCCTGTTCTTATCAGCCTGCCCAGCTACCTAGGTCATAACTCAAATACTTGAAAAGCCCCTGAGCTAACTAAGATTCCAGTGCATTGTGGGCTAAGACAAAATGCAGCAAGATAGCCCTAAAGAAAACACCTAAAGCCCCTTACTCAACAATCAATAGATGATGTCTGGGAAGATTGTGACCTCCATAGTACTCAGTCGATGAGGAACTCGGGGAGGGACCTGCATACTAGGGCATAAATTGCTTGTTGTAAGTGTGCTAGGTGTGTCTGCCCACCAGACACCGGATCTTGCAAGACCATCATTAAAAAGTCTCGCTTCTGCTGTTCTCTGGGTCTCTGAGTCTATTCTTTGGGTTTGGATGGGTGTGTTTGTTTCTCACATTTACTCAAAAGCATTCAGAGTATGTCCTATGTCCTGTGTGTTCAGTACCAGAGGATATACAGATGACAAAGGATACACAGATGACAAAGACATGTGTCCCTGCCCTTGAACTGCTTACAGCCTAGTAGGACACAATAAAAAAAGAGTGATTAGG
Organism: Rhinopithecus bieti; assembly: GCF_001698545.2. Classification (NCBI taxonomy): domain Eukaryota; kingdom Metazoa; phylum Chordata; class Mammalia; order Primates; family Cercopithecidae; genus Rhinopithecus; species Rhinopithecus bieti. Next base: position 1,905,772 of record NW_016803664.1, read on the forward strand.
AAATCTTCCTAGCTTCAGAGCTAGCATGTCCCCTGCTTCATCCTTGTGGGAGCTTTGAGACTCTTGGTAAGCCAAGCTCTTTCACCATGGCCATTCCAGATTACCTGGTGCTTATTCTCAGTTCTAGCTCCAGGAAGCATTCATGCTGCCAGCAAATAGAATTAAAACATTCCAGCCTAACCCCATTCTCCTCTTCAGTTTTTTTTGTTCTCAGCAGCAAGCCTTCTTTCTCATGTTCTTACCTTATTTTCCAGAGACAATCTACTTGGCAATTTTCTCAGGAAATTTGGAGAGAGGAGCCAGGGACCTCCAATTTCTTTCTTTGAGGAATCTTCCCCAGGAGATGGTTTAGAATAGGTGTGTACATGAAAGAGAATCCTCCCTAATCTTCCCTCCCACCTACCCCACATCACACCTGACGTTGGATTCTTCAAACTGGAATCCAAGCTCCACGCTTTCAGAGACCTGGACACATTACACGGAAGAGGGATTCCTCTCATTTTGGCCATCATGAACCCATTAGAGGAAATCGAAAGCTGAATTACACTATAGCCACTTAGGAAAGAATAATGAGAAGGAATAATGAACGTTATTTTAATAAGGTGACATTAAAGTTCCAGCGAGTCTCTCCAGCTTTTTCTTCTCAACATTTTTTATGTTGTACTTTTGCCTCACTTTGCATTCCAATATTCTGACCTTTTATAAATAAAAAAATCCTAGCTTTGTTTCTGCATGTGCTGGGAGCTTTGCTGACTCTAGGCTTGGAATCTTTTCAATTATGGAAAACATTCATTGAAGTTCCACTCAAATGATTCTTGGAAAGCTCAGGGGTTAACAGCCAGGAGGAAAAAAACCAGATAAAACAAAGTTAGGTTCACAGGAAGGACTCAAGATTGGAAGACAGTGCTGGAATTCTAAGCTTGTGTGGACATCAAATCATCATCCCATTCCAATCTATTATTTGTTTATGCACACACTCATTTATTCAACGAGCATTTAAAACACTTCTGATGGGCCATTTATAGCAGGTAAATCTTTCCTTTGCCCAGAGATAGGAAATTATTTAAGGAAAATGCTGTAAATAATTTCATTTTCCTTGTATTAAAATTGTGAAAATATGCAGAGGCTGATTGATGTTTATATGGTGTACATAGTGTTTACTATGTGCCAAGCACTATTCTAAATGCTTTACCCCTATTATTTTATCAGCCCTTTATGCACATTTTATTCTTATTCTCATTTTAGAGATGAGACAAAGCATTAACAAGGCCACAGAGTTAGAATGGTAGAGCTGGGATTTCAAGGTGCTCCATTTGGCTCCAGGGTTCATTCTTTTAAACATTCACCACACTCCCTCTGTAAAGTCGATGAAGAGTCTACCATAAGAACAGTGCTTCTGGGGCTCCATCAGGCACGGCAACTTCAGGAGTATGAGGGAAGTTCTGGGGCTGTAATTCAGGGTCCTGGAGCTCTGCATGGTTCACAGCTGCTGAAGGAAGTACTAAGGGCTGTAGTCCCTGATTCGTGATTGCTTCTAAAATGCCGGAGTTTGACTATGGTATCATCATGGGCTAATTCCTCGGTAAACCACACTGTGTGTATGTTTAAGAATCATAGGGAAAGGAGATCACGGGGCTGAGAAAAACCGTGTAGTCCAATATTTTCTAAACTTTAATGCACACATGAATCACCTAGAGCAGGGCCTGAGACCTGCCTTTCCAAACCATGCTGAGGTTCTCCCTGTCAGAGGAGCAAGGAAATAGAGGACCCATGTTTGGTTTCAAATTCTTAAAGAAAAACAGTGAAACACTTTCTTCCAACTAAATCTTATAGGGGCGTCCAACAAGTAAAACATAAAAGTGGAGCCAACCATGACTGAAGTGAAGGGGGCTGCCAGAAGCCTCATTCAAAATGCTTTTTCTCCGCTACAATCTCCCGGAACCTCAAGGAAACGCAAGACCTCGCCTACTGGCTTGGACCTTCTCCCTGCCTCCCACCAGAGCTGGGCCATCTAATACTAGTCACAGTAGCTACTGAGTATTTGATATGTGGCTGGGGTGACTGAGCAACAGAATTATTAATTTTATTTAAATTAATCTAAGTTAAAAGCTGAAGCAGTATCAAATATTTTTCTGTTAAATACAACTTTATTATTTTGGTAGGACATTTCATTACATTGCCTAAGAACTTGTAGTCAACACAAACACCTCATTGATCTAGTGGGTGTCGGGCAATTAATTCAGTTTGAATGATTTCTTTCTTTGTATCTGATTTAACTTGTGTTTATTTGAATATTTCATGCAGGCAACGTGAGTTACAGTGTAAATTGTAATTAGTAATAACTTTTGTTAAACTTGCTAACATTATTGCATTTAATTGTAATATCATTAAGTTGGTTTTCTAGTTAAGTATAGATAAAAATTTAAATTTAAAATGAAGACATACTACTGTCACAGAATCTAGTGGAGATGCAAAAGCTAGTATTGACTGGAACAGTGAAAAAAAGATTGGAGCAAATTTTGGATTTCAGGGCAGTTTCAGTTTGCTATGGCAGAGCAAAAAAAAAAGCTATTATTGTATAAAACATTTAAAAATAATAAAGAGTAATATTAAGAGAAATTTGCAGCAAATGCATAGTGAATTTACTAAGAACTTTCCTCTGAACAGCCAAAAAAGAATCAATGAACCTGAAATAAGAAGTAAATGTCCAAAAAAAAAAAAAGTTCAGCATTATCTGAGTGTGTGACTTTGGTTATCTTTAAAATGACTTGGATTCTTGAACAAAAGCAGTATTATTTTAGGTGGACAAAGAGTAAAATAAATTATCTCAGTTATGAAAATTTGTTGGAAATGATAAAGGAAAAGACTAAAAATACCATTTTATAAAAAGTCAAAGATCTTCAATCAAGCCACCAAACAGTTGTTAGTAGAATATAAGACCGTTTAATAATATCAAAGATAAATTCATTCAAATTTGAAAAAATGCAAGTACTTTTCTTTAGGTTTAGATGACCTCAGTGATATAAAACACACTGTCCAGTTAGCACTTAGACAAGTTTTTTTTCTCAAACGACTTCCAAATTTACAAAGAAATGTCAATTTGTGGTGCCCTAAAAAGTTGAACTCAGGCATGAATATCTTTGAATCTCTTTCTCTCTCTCTCTCTCTTTTTTTTTTTTTTTTTTTTTTTTTTTTCTTTTTTTATTTTTATTTTT
>NW_016803664.1:1910694-2088647 GCF_001698545.2 Rhinopithecus bieti
TTTTTTTTTTTTTTTTTTTTTGCTTTGCCTTTCTAATATTTACTTTCTTCTTTTTTTAAAAAAATTATTATTATACTTTAAGTTCTAGGGTACATGTGTACAACGTGCAGGTTTGTTACCTATGTATACATGTGCCATGTGGTTCGCTGCACCTATTAATTCATCATTTACATTAGGTATTTCTCCTAATGCTATCCCTCCCCTAGCCCCCGACCCCCCAACAGGCCCCAGTGTGTCATGTTCCCCACCCTGTGTCCAAGAGTTCTCATTGTTCCATTCCTACCTATGAGTGAGAACATGTGGTGTTTGGTTTTCTGTCCTTGTGTGAATCTCTCATAACTATCAAGGAAATTCATCTAGATATGAAAAAATAGTTTTTATTATAATTAACTGTGATCTGGTTACATCAGTTTAAAAATTTAGATTTATTAGAATTTTGGAATAAGAGATGGATGTTTCCCTTCATTCTTAATTCCATGATGTAATACATATTACCAAAACTACATGTGCTCAGTTTTCTGAAGGAGACTATGAAAGCTTTATGGATGCAATTGCTAAGATTGTTCAGTATATGTGCAAAAGCTATGAATCATCACCAGTTTGTGGAACCACTGAAAGAAATAGAAGATGATGAATTTAATGATCCTATGTTCTTTGCCAATACTGGTTGATTGAGTCGTGGAAGGGTTTTACAAAGATTTGCTATACTGTTAGGTCCAATTCAAGATTTTCTCGAAACAAAAGGAATACTTGCCAAATAGTCAACAATCAAAGACACAAAATGGCAATGTGATTTATATTTTGTCATCAATGTTACACTGCATATGAACAAGCTAAATTTGAAGTTTCAAGTAAAGGAAAAGCTTATTTGTGACCTAATTAGACAGGCACAAAAATTTACATTGAAATTGAAGACTTTCATAATTCAAACCAATGGTAGCAATTTTACATCTTTTTTCTAACATAAATCAATTGTAGAAGATTTAAATTGTAACTGGAAGTACAGGGGCTAGGCGCGTGCCTCATGCTTATAATCTCGAACTTTGGGAGGCTGATATAGGAGGATTGCTTGAGACCAACCTGGGCAACATAGTAAGACTTTGTCTCTACAACAAAACAAAACAAAACAAAACAAAAAAGAAAACCAAAACAAACCCTACCAAAATACCAAAACCACACAACAAACTAGCCAGGTGTAATGGTGCATATCCATAGCTCTAGCTACTCAGGAAGCTGAGGCGGGAAGAACGCTTAGTTCCAAGAGTTCAAGACTGCAGTGAGCTGTAATTATACCACCATACTCCAGCCTGGATGACAAAGCCAGACTCTGTCTCCCTCTACAAAAAACAAACATAAGACAGTAGATCTCATGGTAAGTGTTCTTGCCACATAAAACAAAGTTTAAAAACCAAAAAAGGAAGTACAGTTGGGCTATATTCTCAGGTTGAACCAGCTTACAGTGTCATCTGCAGATTCAATGGACAATAAATAGAAAATATTTGGGAAAGAATAAAAATCATAATACAACAATAAAAGTAATACAAATTTAAAACAATACAATGTAAAACAACTATTTGCAAGCATTTTCATTGTCTTAGGTATTAAAAGTGATGTAGAACTTGCTTAAAGTATACAGGAGGATGTGCGTAGGTTGTATGCAAATACTACTTCATTTTATGTCAGGGACTTGAGCAGCCATAGATTTTCATGTCCTCTGGGGGGTCCGGAGTACTATGTAAATTGATTACAAAAACAGGAAAAACTAGAAAGACATTTTGTTCATATTGATAAATTTAGAATTGTTTTACTATTTATTTATATATTATTCCTTTGAATTCATGCCAGTGAGACTGAGCTGACCTAAGACTTAGTGAATTTACCTAACTTGGACAAAAGTTTATTTAAAATGGATACACTTTTTCTTTTAGAAAAAGATGAGCTATTTTGGCCAATGTAGATGCAAATATTAAAAGAAAATTGGGTCCAGGCATGGTGGCTGACATCTGTAATCCCAGCACTTTGGGAGGTCAAGGCAGATGGATCAGCTGAGATCAGGAGTTCGAGACCAGCTTGGCCAACATGGTGAAACCTCTTCTCTACTAAAAATACAAAAAAATTTAGCAGGGAGTAGTGCATGCCTGTAATTTCAGCTACTCAGGAGGCTGAGGCAGGAGAATCACTTGAACCAGTGAGGTGGAGGTTGCAGCCAGCAGACATCATGCTACTGCACTCCAGCCTGGGCGAGAGCGTAAGACTCTGTCTCAAAAAAATAAAAAGAAAAAAATTATTTTTGATATTTGATTGATTTATTTGGAAATTTTAAAATATGTTTAGAACACTTGGGTTATGTGAATCTATTTTTTAACAGTATATTTTATAAAATCTAAATACAAATTTAGTATTTCTGATGAAAATTTGGTGTTCAAGTTGCGATGTCCTTTAAATGTAAAATAGCCACCAGATTTTTAAGGCTTAATATGAAAGAAAGAATGTAAGTTATATTATTAATTGATTTCTTATGTTTGATTTTATGTTGAAATAATAGTTTGAATATATTGGGTTAAATAAAATATATTACTTTAAAGTAATTTTCTTTCTTCTTCTTACCTTTTAATGTAGCTACCAGACTACTAGACAATTCAACATTATGTATGTGGCTTTCATTATTCACTCTTCCGTTGCACTCTTAATTGTACATGAAAATTCTTCATAAAAGCAGTGATCATCTCTGTTCTTTAATTTTTTTCCCTACTGCTGAATCCTTGCTTAGCACAGAGCAGGTATTCAATAAATATTTGTTAAATGAGTGAAAAAGTTTGGGGCATTTAATTTTTTTGGAAATCATGGTTAATTCTCTGTCATAAACATCTTTGCACAAGTTGATGTGTGAGTGTATTAAAAGTAATCTGGCAATGGCTTAAAGTATACAGGAGGACGTGTGTGTATTATTTTCTCAGAATAAATTCCAAAATAATTGTATAAAAGGGCATGGACCATTTTATTGCTGTTAAACATTGCCAAGTTAATCTCAGAAAAGATTGAATCAATTACAATGCCATCAACATTGTAAATTGGTTCAGACTATTGGTCTCCCAATGCCAACTTTTAAAGGAATGTAGAGTGATTAGCAATGTGACACTGGCCAAGTTACTTAGCTTTCAGAAACTCAATTTCTTTAAACTATAAAATAGAGATAATAACGTAAGGCTGAAAATTAAGTGAGAAAATGCATAGGCAAATACTTACCCAATACTTGCCTCATGTGAAGTAGGTTTTAAATGTATAATTCCAGTTAAAAGAATCAGAATTTCATAGTACTTTCTTACAGTAGTCAAGGCCAAGAGTGGTGGTTTCTGCTGAGGGTGTACATGGCCAGGAGAGGGTGGGCACTTGCCACTTTGGAGAAGGGGACAGAGGAAATCAGAGTCACGTAACAGAGAACTGCCAGAGCTCTAGAATCAGATGTGTTTGCGAAAAGAAAATAGCCTTATAGTTTTGTACACTTGATTATCTAGCTATAGAGACTTATTTAAAATAATGATGGGAGCTAATATCTGAAATGTGCCTAAAAACTCCAAGGAATATTTTATTTCAGAATGAATATTTTATATTTCCTAGCAAATGGGGAAAAAAGTCCTGAATAAAAACCCCCTCGGGTAATGATTTGACAAATTCTCCAGTGCGGGTAGGTGTAGCGCTGTAACCAGTTCATGGGAACACTAGGAAATAGCTTGTCAGCTGCTCCATATGCAAATATTATTTCTCAAACCCAGGAGTACCTAGATCTGCACTGTTGAACATGGTAGCCACTAGCCACATGTGACTATTGAGTATTGAAAGAAACATAGCTTGTCTATAGACTTAGTGTAAAAAAAAAAAAAGTAAGATATGTCACCAATAATGCTTAAATATGGTTACATGTTGAAATGATAATATTTTTGACGTACTGGGTTAAATAAACCATCATGAAAATTAATTATTACAGTTGTAATAATTAGATTATTAAAATGAAGTTTATCTGTTTTGTTTTACATTTTTAAAATTTTAATTTATTTTATTTTATTTTTTAAATTAGAGACAAGATCTCGCTATATTGTCTAGGCTGATCTCAAACACCTGGGCTCAAGCAGGCTTCCTTCCTCAGGCTCCCAAAGTGTTGGGGTTACAGGAGTGAACCACCATGCCTGGCCGCCTTCTTCCTTTTTCACATGTGGCTACTCAGGCATACCTCAGAGATATTGTGAGTTCAGTTCCAGGCCATTGCGATAAAGCAAATATTGCAATAAAGTGAGTGATGTGGATTTTTGGTTTCCTAGTGCACATAAAAGTTATGTTTACACTATACTCTAGTGTGTTAAGTGTGTAATAGCGTTATGTCTAAAATAACAACAATATATATATTTTAACTTAAAAATACTTTATTGCTAAAAAATGCTAATGATCATCTGAGCCTTCAGCGAGCTGTGATCTTCTTGCTGCTGGAGGGTCTTGTCTTGATGCTGAGGGCCTTGCTCTGGATTAGGCTTTGACTTACAGGAATGTTGTGGTTGGTTTGATCTTCTATCCAGACCACTAAAATTTCTCTACCTCAGCAGTAAGGCTTTTTTATCATTCATGTGTTTACTGGAGTAGGACTTTAAATTTCTTTCAATAACTTTTCCTTTGTATTCATAATTGACTGGTGTAAGAGGCCTAGTTTTCAGTCTTTCTCTGCTTTCGATATGCCTTCCTCACGAAGCTTAATTGTTTTTAGCTTTTGACTTAAAGTGAGAGATGTACGACTCTTCCTTTCAGTTGAATGCTTAGAGGCTACTGTAGGGTTATTAAATGGCCTAATTTCAATATTGTTGTGCCTTAGGATATAGGGAGGCCTGAGGAGATAGAGAAAGACAGGGAATGGCTGGTCAGTGGAGCAGTCAAAACGCACACAACATGTATTGATGAAGTTCACTGTATTCTATGGTTGCAGTTCGTAGCACCCCAAAACAATTACAATAGTAATGTATTGTGATCATGGATCACCAAAACAGATATAGTAATAATAAAGAAGTTTGAAATATTGTGAGAATTACCCAAATGTGACATAGAGGCACAAAGTGAGGACATGGTGTTGGCAAGACGGTACCAATGGACTTGAGCAGGACTGCCATAAATCTTTACTTTGTAAAAAAAAAAAAAACCAGTATCTGCAAAGCACAATAAGGCAATGCACAATAGAGTAAGGTGTGCCTGCATCTAGTTCTGTGGCTCACATTATATTTCTGCTGGGCATTGGTGGTCCAGATCCCTGCAACTGGCTTTAGCAGTTCTTCCCAGCAATCTTCTATGACTACTTAGATACTTCTGAATATGCATTGACAACTTGGATTAGCTCTAAGCTTAGAATTCATAGCCAGGTAACGAAACAGTTGAGGTGTTTGCTTTACATAAGGACCCATGAAAGCAGATCGGCAACTGCTAAAATAAAAACCGGAACCCAGGCCAAGACCTCACCCCGATTCACACTAGCAAAATCTCAGAAATTTCCTTTATGTTTTTGCTAAAATCAACAATTAAAGAAGCCAAAAGTCTGACACTGATAACTGAGAAGCAGCATTTTTTTTTCTTTTTCTTTTGGGATTTCAAGTCCAGAAAGACAAAGATAAAATGAACTAATAGTCTAACCCTTTTATAAAAACAAAACCACTTAGATTAGCAATTATGCCAGTTTGGGTCCTCTGAGAAGCAGATGCCAAGACAAGATTGGTTTTGCTAGAGATGTGTTGGGAGAAAAGACTGTGAAGGATAAGGGGGTGGAAACAGGAGGTGGCAGACAGCTTTCAGACCATGTATGCCAACCCGCCACCTGTGAAAGGAAAGAGGGAAGGAAGAACTGGGCAAAGCTCCTCAGACTGTAGCACATTGCTCAGAGGATCTTGACCAGGTCCACAGGAGTCCCTGAATGCAAAGGCTGCTTGTTGGAGGCAGCCTCTGTCCAGCAGGAAGGGGCTAGCACTTGTTCCCACTGCAATGCTCAGCCACTTGTGGCTTGATACCAATAGGGAGGCAGGCCCCAAGGATGCTAAGTGGGGCTGGTAGTCAACTCTGCCCCCTTTGGCAGTTCCTCTTGGAAGAGAGCTAAATGGTGCACTGCCACACCACCAGAGAAATATTGATCTCCAATATTGGATATTGTTTCAGATTTGAGGTTAAATTTACAAGTCCATATGTCCTTGTGTTTTTCTCCATACTAAGTGATTTGGTGAAGAAACTGTGTACTTATGTAAACCAATGCACTGACCAGAGTCACACCACTAGATTCTATTAGTCTTGGGTCTGCCACCCTCTAGATGCTTCACTTACTTCAGCCTTAGTTTCCTCATCTGTAACATTGTTATGGATAATGATATCCACCTCGTGAGGTTGTTGTGATCATTAAAAAGGATAACACGTGAGAGAGTGTTTCACAAAGGTAAGATTGTTTGACCACTTTGTTCATATCCTGATGGTCCCACCTGATTTCTGGAATGCTAAAGAATTTCAAAGGCAGATAATGTCATTTTGAATTTTCTCAACTATCAGCAAAATTTGGCTTGAAAATCATATCTACCTATGAAAAGTTGCCTGAAACTCATTCTAGTTGATCCCATTTGCACATCGATCAGGGCTTTCTTGCAGTTATTTCCTCTTACAGCACTTGCTGCAGACATTTCCAAGGAGGAATCCTTTACTCCACTGCAGTCTCTGTTCAATCAGTGTCTCCTTCTAGGCCTGCCTTCGCCAATAGCAGCTCCATCACCTTTTGCCCTCACCTTGCTTTGTTTTCCTTCATAGTGCATATCAGTTCTCGATGTTATAATGTTTACCTATTAGTGATGGTTGCCTTCCTTACTAAAACATAAGCTTCATGAGGGTAGGACTTCATCTGTTTCATTCACTATTATATCCTTTAGAATGCTACCTGGTCTCTAGTAAGGAATTGACTTTTTTAACTGAATGAAATTCACATGTGGTTTTCGAAAGGAATGAAATAGCACATGAGAAATTTTTCATGAATATCCTGGTCTACCTTAATGGTAAGCGGAAGAGCAAGAAAGACGCTAATTATAGAATACCTCAGATGGGTCCTGCCTCTTCCTTAGTCAGACCTTTCACCGGAATTGCTGGCAAGAAGCAAATGGACAGGTTTGGCACTCATCATTTTTCCTTACTCAGTTTCTCTAGGGGAGGTGGGCAAGGGTTTTGTAAACACTCATGGTAATCATGTGGTAACACAAAACTGAGTAAGAGCCCTGTCTAGCCCATCAATGGAACACTCAGACTTTGAGGGTCAAGAATGGTTCTGTCTGTTTTAGCTTGTCCTATAAGTCGTGAGCAAAGACACAAGTTGTGGTGCAAAGAAGAGAAAATATTTGCTTTGTTTTCACCTAAAGGGCAAAACTGGCACCACAGAATGGCTGATGCCCATTGCTTAGGTCTATCCAGCAAAAAAGGGGCTATCACTCAGGGAGGAAGCGTTGTTCGTCCTTCTCAGCATTCAAGTTGAGGGTCGTGTCAATCTAGAAATGTTGTAGAGGTGGTTTCTGGTTGAATATAGGGGTTCAGATTAGGGGAACTTTGTAGTCCTTTCTCATTTACTGATGCTATGAATTTGAGTCTCCTCTGAGCTAGCAAATTGTTTGCTTAGAAAGTCAACAGAGAGAAAAAGGGACATGGGCTCATCGAGCACCCAGATGGAACGCAGTAAACGCTCATACTTGTTTATTTAAGACAACTCGCTCTTGTCTTAGCCAAGAAATAATCTGTGGATCATCTTCAGTTTGTAACTGCCTTCAGAGTGATCTATGTTTTCTGGGAGAGAGAAATCTTAACCCCAATCCCCCAGGACTCCAGGGATCCCCGCAGGTAGAGAAGAGACAGTCTGCCAAACACAGAACCCATCTGAGAGAAGAACCGAGGGCAGAGCTGAAATTCCAGCCGTCATCTCTCCTTAAAGGTGGCCCTTCTTGCCCCCATTCATGGTGGAGAGAGGTGGCCCCATTCACTCAGGAGCACAAGTCTAATTCTCCTGATAATGTGGTGAGTAGACTGAGCAGAGGACTGGGAGACAGAAGACCCAGGTTCTATTCCCAGCTCCACCTCTAATTCACTTTATGACCCTGGTCATGTTGCTTGACCTCTCTGGGCCTCAAATTCTTTTCCAGAAAATGAGAAGGTTGAGTTGAATGATCTGTGAGGCTCCTTTGTGTGTATGTGAAAATATGATTGGGGGATTCAAGGAAGGCTGGATACTTGTTCCCTTTTAGAGCTCTTTCTGAAACGCAGCTTAGCATTTGGCACCGGGGGCGGGAAACAAAACAGAATCAGCCTTGGGATGTGACAGACCTGTGGGCTGCCTGTCCTGTCTCCTTTATAGGGCTCTGGGGCGTCTCACATTTCCTAGAATGTAGGTGCCTCATGGAAGAGGGCAGAAGGCCTGGTGACGAAGCAGCAGATATTGTCAGCTGACTCCCCTGCCTTCCATCCCCCCACTGACCCCAGAGTGGTGAGTCACGCTTCATCACCCGAGGTTCCTGGCGGCAGGCCCCACACAACTTCTTCAGCTTGTCAACACCCAGGATAGAATAAATCATCAGAGACCCATTTTTAGCCAAGAGTGAAAAATGAAGTCACCAGGAAAAGCAATAGAAGATGCCAATTAGGAATGCAAATAGGAAGCGAGGGTTTGTTGAAGGACAGGGTTATCTTCACAGCGAGCCAATCCCAGGAAGGTTTCAGGCTCCTGGATTTGCAGTCTGAGCTTGCAGTATCTGGCGAGGAGAGCTGTGGGAAGAGGCCCACCGCTGGGTGGGAGTGACCACAACACTTCCTGCCCTCTTCCACTTTCAAAACCACATCAGCCAGCTGAGGGATCTGGGCTTCTTGCTCCAGGAAATGGATCTTAGAATTATAACATCACAGGGAATTAGGAGGGAGATGCTGAATTCTCTAATCTAGTGACTTTCCTGTCTTTTGTTCTGTTTTATTTTAGGAGCAGAATAAACGGGGAGGGGAGGGTTTGCAGCCTGCAGGCTGAGCCTCCCTCTCTTTTCCTTCCCTACTCTGGGCTAGACTAATTTGTCTCAAAGCCTCTTCCACTTTTACCATTCTGTAGTTCATTGTTGGATTTGAAAATAACACATTCCAGCAGTGCTGAGCATGTGGGCAAATTCTGATGAAATAATACCATTTCAGTAGGAAGAAAAAAACCCAGTTCTGTCATGTTTATTAGCTGTGGGATCATACTTAAACATCAATTTCCTTATCTGTAAAATGGAGAAAATAATAGTACCTATCTCAGAAGGTCTTTGGGAGGATTAAATTAAGACAATAAAGGTCAACTCTTGCTCAACACAGTCCTGTCCGTAAACCTAGACGATAGTGTTGCTGAATAGAAAATAAAAAGGGACCCAAGGTCTCCTAGGAAGACAGTAGGAACGGGGTGCGGTTTCAAAGTCTGGGGGCCGATTCTGTTCTCTCTTGGTTTCCTGAAGGGACTCAGTGAATTCTTCGAGGAAACACCTTGCAACACGTTCCTGTGCAAATCTTGCAGGAAATCCAGGGGTTTCTCCCTAGACTCAGTTGGCTTTAACCTAGCCCCTTCTCCTGGCCTCGTGTATGCCCCATATCAGGAGGGAGGACAGCTTCAGAAAACGCGCTAGGATCCAGAGAGGGAGGCAGCAACCTGTTTATTCAGCCATTCATTTATTCACTCATTAATCCAGCAAAGACTCTGTACCCATCTATACCTGGCAGTGCACCCAGGGCTGGGAGGATTCAGAGATGACTGAGCCTGGGCCTGTCCCTCAGCAGCTGTGGGGAGGGGCCAGCTTCCTCCAGGCTCAACCTTTTTCTCAATTCCCACTTTCCCTCCTCCCTCTCCTGCCCATTAGTCTTGGGCTCTGATGATTTTAACTTGAAAATGACCCTGATATCCGTGGGCCTGTTCCTCCTAGGCTTCTACTTGAAACCCCAGAAGTGGGTGAGATTGCCAAAGGACAGAATATCCAGAAAAGAGAATTTGCATCAGTGTGAAATCTTGGGAAATGTGTACATGTGGAAGAAGGATGTAGAAAAAAAAAAAAAGGCTGTGGAGGGGGTAGGCACTGGTGGATATCCAGGTGTTACACAGAGGGTGGGGGAGCCCAGCTGAGGCTGCTGGAGGATGGGTAGCCTGGGGAGTAGCACACAGGAGCAGGTAGGTTTGTGCTTTTAAGAAAAGGGGACTGTCTAAGCAGGTGGTCAGCCTTAGGCTACAGATAGGGCAGTGGACAGGATTCGGTGGCCAGAAATTCTCGGGGCTGGATGATTTTCAGAAATCCAAGCTGGGGAGCAGCATCAGGTTTCAGGCTCCTGCCTCTGGCCAGATCCTAGTCCCTGCAATGAGGCGGAGTTCTGCTAAGAACAAGGCAGTTTCTAGTTCCATAGTGGTGGAACGGGATAAGGATTCAATTTCCCACACTGGGCATTCGGTTAGGGCTAGCCCAGCAGAGAGGGAGCTGGCCTGCAGGCACCGATCTGGTGGCCTCAGCTGGGGGAGAACAGGTCTGGCAGAGGTTGGGAACTAGGCTGGACTGATGTTCCCAGAGAAAGGTAAACGCAAGGAAGTACGTCTGAGGTGGAATTGATTAACTGGGTTGTTGGGCTAGATTGACTGGAAGATTGTGACCTTTGCTTTTGATATCATCACGGGCCAACCACAGGGAGTATCTTCTTCTCATTCAGACACAAGTGCATAGACTATAGCCCCACCAGACAATATTTTACAGTTGGCAGATGTCTATGTCTGTGATTGATCTGGTCCTCATCACAACCTTGTGCACTAGGAAGGGGATGTCACATTTTCTCTGTTTTGCAGATTAAGAAACTGGGTCACAGTCAGAGACGGAAACTTGCCTGAGAAGGCAGCTGTGGGCCAGGAGCCAGGATGGGCATTCAGGGGCAGGCTCAGGCTGCAGTTCCCTGGGGCCTCTCCTGTCTTTTTGGTTTTTTTTTTGGCAAAAGGAGGATAGTAGTTGAAGGTAGATTTTAGGTCCTGCCCCTTCCCAACTTGTGTGATCTTGGGCAAGTTGCTTACTCTCTCAGAGCTTCCATTTCCTCATTTTTAAAGTTAATTAATGAATTAGTTAATTAAACATATAAAATTGACATCTAATAATTGTACATATTTATTGGGGACACAGGAATATTTCACACATATATACGATGTGTAATGATCAAATCAGAGTAATTAGCATATCCATCACCTCAAAGATTTATCATTTCTTTGTGTTAGGAACATTCAAAACTCTCTCTTCTAGCTATTTGAAAATGTACCATAGATTTTTATTAAGTACAGTCACCCTACAATGCTATAGAACACCAGAACTTATTCTTCTATCTATCTGTAATTTTGTGTCCATTAACCAAACTTTCCCTATTCTCCCCTTCCTCCTACTCTTCCTACCCTCGGAGAACTACAATTCTACTTTCTACTTTCATGAGCTCAATGTTTTTGGCTCCCATATATGAGTGAGAACATGTAATATTTATCCTTCTGTGCCTGACTTATTTTTCCTAACATAATGTCCTCCCAGCTTATCCATGTTCCTGCGAATGACGAGATTTCATCCTTCTTTATGGGTGAATAATATCCCATTTTGTGTGTGTGTGTGTGTGTATATTATATATAATATTTATATATAATAATTATATATAAAACATATAAACATAAAAACATATTACATGTAATACATAATATAATATAATATATATGTAATATGTTTTACTTACCTATTTATCTGTTGATGAACACAAGCTGATTCCATATACTGGCCACTGTGAATAGTGCTGCAAATAAACAAGAAGGTGCAGATATCTCTTTGATATACAGACTTTCTTTTCTTTGGGTAAAAATCCAGCAGTAGGATTCCTGAATCATACAGCATTTCTGTTTTTAGTTTTTTGAGGCACTTTTGTACTGGTTTCCATAATTGTTGTAATAATTTACATTCCCACCAATAGTGTGCAAGACTTCCCTTTTCTCTGCAATCTCACCGACATTTGTTATTTTTTATCTTTTTCATAGTAGCCATTCTAACTGGGGTGAGATGATGTCTCATTGTGATTTTGATTTGTATTTCTCTGATAATTAGTGATACTGAGCATTTTTTCATATACTTTTTAATCATATATATGTCTTCTTTTGATAAATGTGTATTCAGATCCTTAGATGACAGGATCTTATATATAGAAAAATCTAAATACTCCACCAAAAGACTCTTAGAACTGATAGATAAATTCAGTAAAGTTGCAGGATAAAAAATCATTATACAAAAAAAAAAAAAAAAAAATAGCATCTCTATACACCAGTAATAAACTAGCTAAAAAAGCAATCCCATTTAAAACAGTTACAAATAAATAAATAAATAAAACACCTAGAAATACATTTAACAAAGGAAAGATCTCTACAATGGAAATTATAAAACACTGATGAAAGAATGGAAAGGATGTAGAAAAATGGAAAGATATCCAATATTTATAATTGGAAGAATTAATATTTTGAAAATGAACACACTCCCCAAACCAATCTACAGATGTAATCATTATCAAAATACCAGTGACATTCTTCAAATAATAGAAAAAGTAATCATAAAATTTGAATGAAACCACAAAAGGCCCTAAATAGCTAAAGCAATCCTGAGCAAAAAGAACAAAGTTGGAGACATCACATTACTTGACCTCAAACTATACTACAAAGCTATAATAACCAAAACAGCATGGTACTGGTATAAAAGCAGACTATAGACCAATGGAACAGAATAGATAATCCAGAAATAAATCCACATATTTACAGTCAACCAATTTTTGAAAAAGGTGCCAAGAACATATATTGAGGAAAGCATAGCCTCTTCAATAAGTGGTGCTGGGAAAACTGCTTATACATATGGAGAAGAATCAAACTAGACCCTTATTTCTCATCATATGCAATAATCAAATAAAAAATGAATTAAAAACTTAAATGTAAGATCTGAAACTATAAAACTACTAGGATAAAACATAGGAGGAAACCTTATTGACATTGTTTTGGGCAAAGATTTTATGAGTAAGACTTAGTATAGGAAACAAAAGCAAAAATAAGACTGGACAGCATAGTGACACTCTATCTCTACAAAAACAAAAAAATTAGCTGGGCCTAGAGGCATGTGCCAATATTCTCAGCTACTTGGGAGGCTGAGGTGGGAGGATCACTTGAGCCCAGGAAGTTGAGGCTGCAGTGTGCTATGATCACACCACTGTGCTCTGGCCTGGGTGACAGAGTGGGACCTTGTCTCAAAAAAAAAAAAAAAGTAAAAATAGACAAAGGGGATTATATTAAACCCAAAGGTTTCTGTATACCACCACTGACAACAACAATAACAAAACCAATAAAGAAAGAACTTCAGAGCTTGAAGACCAGTCTTTTGAATTAACCCAATCTAAAAAGAAAAAAAAGAAACAAAGAATTTAAAAAATGAGCAAAATCTTTGAGAAATATGGGATTATGTAAAGCAACCAAACCTGTAAATTATTGGCATTCCTGAGAGAGGAGAAAAATCAAATAATTTGGAAAATGTATTTGAGGGAATAATTCAAGAAAACTTCCTTAATCTTGCTAGCAAGGTAGACATCCAGATATGAGAAATCCAAAGAATACCCATGAGATACTAAACCAAATGAATATCACCAAGACATATAGTCACAGGAATCTCCAAGGTCAGTGCTAAAGACAGAAGCCTTAAAAGCAGCTAGAAAAAAACGTCAGATGTACTAAGGGAATTCCATTAGGCTAACATTGGACTTCTCAGCAGAAACCTTATAAACTAGGAGAGACTGGGGTACTATTTTTAGCATTCTTAAAGAAAAGAAATTTCCACCAGGGATTTCATATCCCATCAAACTAAGCTTAATAAATGAAGAAATAAAATCTTTACCAGACAAACCAGCATTGAGGGAATTCATTACCACTAGACCAGTATTACAAGAGATCCTTAAGGAAGTTCTAAACATAGAAACAAAAGAACAATACCTGCTACCACAACAATACACTTAAGTACATATCCTACAGACCCTATAAAAGCAAAAACAATAGAAACCACAAAGCAAACAGCTAACAATATCATAATAGCACCAAAACCTCACATATCAATGTTAACCTTGAATGTAAATGGTCTAAATTCTTCATTTAAAAGGCACAGAGTAGCAAGTTGGATAAAAAAGCAAGACCCATCCATCAGGTGTTTTCAAGAGTCCCCTCTCACACATAATGATACCCAGAAGCTAGAAGTAAAGGGTTGAAGAAAGTTCTGCCACACAAATGGAAAATAAACAAACAATGCAAGGGTCACTATTCTTATATCAGATACAATCAACTTTAAGCCAACAACAGTAAAAAAGGACAAAGAAAGGTATTACATAATGATAAAGGTTCATTTGATTAGAAGACTTAACTATCCTAAATATATATATGCACACAACATAGGAGCACCTAGAATCATGAAGCAAGCACTTCTAGACCTATGAAAAGACTTAGACAGGTACACAATAATAGTGGGGGACTTCAGCACCCCATTGGCAGCCTTAGACAGATCATTGAGGCAGAAAACTGACAAAAAAATCTCTGAACTTAAACTTGACATCAGACCACTTGGACCTAATAGACATCTCCACCTATTAAACACAAAATATACATTCTTTTAATCTGTCCAAGGAATATACTCCAAGATTGACCACACACTCAGCCATAAAGCAAGTCTCAATAAATTTCAAAAAGCCAAAATCATACCAGTCATACTCTTGGGTCACAGTGGAATAAAAATAGAAATAAACATCGAGAAGGTCTCTCAAAATTACATAACTACATGGAAATTAAACAACTTGCTCCTGAATGACTTTTGGGGTAAACAATGAAATCAAGGCAGAAATAAAAAAATTATGTGAAGCAAATGAAAACAGAGACACAGCATACCAAAATCACTGGAATGCAGCAAAAGTAATGTTAAGAGGAAAGTTTATAGTGCTAAATGCCTACCTCAAAGAGTTAGATCTCAAATTAACAATCTAACATCACATCTACAGCAACTAGAAAAACAAGAACCAACCAACCCCAAAGCTAGTAGAAGAAAAGAAATAACTAAAATCAGAGCAGAACTGAATGGAATTAAGACTCCAAAATCCATACAAAGTATCAATGAAACCAAAAGTTAGTTTTTTGAAACGATAAACAGGATTAATAGACCACTAGCTAGATTAACGAAGAAAAAAAAGAGATATCCAAATAAGCACAATCAGATACAAAAAAGTGACATTATAACTAATCCCACAGAAATACAAAAGATTCTCAGAGATTATTATGAACATCTGTATGACACAAATCTAGAAGAAATGGATAAATTCATGGAAATACACAATGTCCCAAGATTGAATCAGAAAGAAATTGAAACCCTGAACAGATAAACATCAATTTCCAAAATTGAATGAGTAATGAAAAACCTACAAGCTAAAATAAGCCTGGATCAGATAGAGTCATAGCCAAATTCCACCAGACCTACAAAAAAGAGCTGGTAACAATTCTACTGAAATCATTTCAAAAAAATTGAGGGGAGGGAATTCTCTCTAACTCATTCTACAAAGCCAGCATCACCCTGATACTAAGACTGAGCAAAGACACAACAAAAAAAGAAAACAACAGGCCAATATCCCTGATGAACATAGATACAAAAATCCTCAACAAAATGCTAGCAAACCATATCCAGTATCACATCAAAAAGTTAATTCACCATGATCAAGTAGGCTTCATTCCTGGGATGCAAGGTTGGTTCAACATAGGCAAATTAATAACTGTGATTCACCACATAAGCAGAATTAAAAACCAAAACCATACGATCATCTCAATAGATGTGGAAAAAGCTTTTGGTAAAATACAATATCTCTCATGATTAAAACCCTCGAGAAACTAGGCACTGAAGGAACATACCTCCAAGTAATAAGAGCCATCCATGACAAACCCACAGCCAGCATCATACTGAACAGGCAAAAGCTGAAAGCATTTCCCTTGAGAACTGGAACAAGACAAGTATGCTCACTCTTACCACTCCTATCCAACATAGTACTGGAAGTGCTAGCTAGAGCAATCAGGAAAGAGAAAGAAATAAAAGGCATCCAAATAGGAAAAGAAGAAGTCAAACTACCTCTTTTCATGGACAATATGATTCTATACCTTGAAAACCTTAAAGACTTCACCAAAAGGCTCCTGGAACTAATAATAAACAACTTTAGCAAAGTTTAAGAATACAAAATCAATGTATAAAAATTAGTAGCTAATATACACCAATAATATTCTATATACCAATAGTATTCAGGCTGAAAGGCACACCAAGAACATAGTCCCATTTACAATAACCACAAAAAATAAGATGCCTAGGGATACATCTGTATACCCTGGAATACAGATGTATTCCTTAGGCGTCTTATTTTTTTTCTACAGATGTGTTCCTAGGTAGAAACATCTCTCCAAGAACTACAAAACACTGCTGAAAGAAATCACAGGTGACATAAACAAATGGCAAAACATTCTATGTTCATGAATTGGAAGAATCAATATCATGAAAATGATCATACTGCCCAAAGCTATCTACAGATTCAATGCTATTCCTATCAAACTATCAATGTCACTTTTCAGAGAATTGGACTAAAAAGAGCCTGAATATCTAAAGCAATCCTAAGCAAAAAGAATAAAGCCAGAGTTTCAAACTATAGTCTAAGGCTACAGTAACCAAAACAGCATGATACCAGTACAAAAAAAGACACAGACTAATGGAGCAGAATAGAGAACCCAGAAATAAAACCATACACCTGTAGCCGTCTAAACTTCAACAAAGTTGACAAAAAATAAGCAATAGGGATGACTCCCTGTTCTACAAATGGTGCTGGAATAACTGGCTAGCCATATACAGAGAATGAAAACTGGACCCCTACTTTTCACGATATATAAAATTTAATTCAAGATGGATTAAAGATTTAAGTGTAAGACCTTAAGCTATAAGAATCCTAGAAGAAAACCTACGAAATATTTTGGACATGGGTCTTGGGAAAGAATATATGACTAAGTCCTCAAAAGCAATTGCAACAAAACCAAAAACTGACAAATGGAATGTAATTAAACTAAAGAGCTTCTGCACAGCAAAAGAAACTAACAGAGTAAACAGACAACCTACAGAATGGGAGAAAGTCCTCACAAACTGTGCATCTGACAAAGGTCTAATATCTAAAGATATTAGACAAAGGTCTAATATCGAAAAGGAACTTAAACGAGTGAACAAGCAAAAAACAACCCTATTAAAAATGAGCCAAAGATGTAAACAAACACTTCTCAAAAGAAGGCATACAAGTGGCCAAAAAGCATATAAAAAATGCTTCACATCACTAATTATCAGAGAAATGCAAATCAAAACCACAATGAGATACCATCTCACACCAGTCAGAATGGTTATTATTAAAAAGTCAAAAAACTCCAGATGTTAGCAAAGCTGTGGAGAAAAGAGAACTCCTATACACTGTTGGTGGGAATGTAAATTAGTTCAGCCGCTGTGGAAAGCAGTTTGGAGATTTCTCAAACTTAAAACAAAACTACAATTTGACCCAGCAATCCCCTTACTGGGTATATATCCAAAAGAAAACAAATTATTCTACCAAAAAGACACATGTACTTGCATGCTTATTGCACCACTATTTACAGTTGCAACATCATGAAATTAGCTCAGGTGCCCATCAACAGTGGATTGGGTAAAGAAAATAAATATGGTATGGAGTATTATGCAGTCATAAAAAATGAAATTATGTCCTTTGCAGAAACATGGATGCAACTGGAGGCCATTATCCTAAGCAATTTAATACAGGAACAGAAAGCCAAATACAGTATGTCCTCACTTGTACGTGGGAGCTAAACATTGGGTACTCAAGGACATAAAAATGGCAACAATAGACACTGGGGACCACTAGAGGTGGAAGGGAGGAAGAGGGGCAAGGGTTGAATAACTAACTGTTGGCTACTATGTGCAGTATCTGGGTGGCAAGATCATTTGTATCCCAAACCTCAGCATCATGCCATATACCCAGGTAACAAACCTGCACATGTAGCCTCTGAATCTAAGATAAAAGCTGAAAAAGATTAAAAAATTAGAAATACTCACCTAAGATTGTTTTGAAAATAACTTTCACATGGCTTATATAAAAAATAAGAACTGAAAAAAGCAAAAATAGACAAATGGGATTATATTAAACTAAAAAGCATCTGCACACCACAGGAAGCAATCGACAGAGTAAAGAGACAACATGTAGGATGGGAAGAAATAATTGCAAACTATTCATCCAACCAGGGATTCATATCCAGAATATACAAGGAACTCAATAGCAAAAAAACTCCTCATTTATAAAGTGGGATAGTAGTGCCAGCTCTTTCTGTTTTTGACCTCAACTCTCCAGCAATTCCTCAGGGCTCAGTTCTGGGTTCTCTACTCCTCCCAAAACAATCCTCCCATCTTTGTATTCACATCTGTTACCTAAAAACATCTGAACTTTGATGTAACTCCAGTTTGAAAGATTCTTATTAGCTCCAGACCAGACTTGTCTAACCTGTGGCCCACAGGTCACATGTGGCCCAGGACAGCTTTGAATGTGGCCCAACACAAATTTATAAACTTACTTAAAACATTATGAGATTTTTTTGTGTGATTTTTTTTTTTTTTTAGCTCGTCAGCTATGATTAGTGTGAGTGTATTTTATGTGTGGCCCAAGACAATTCCCCTTCTTCCTGTGTGGCCCCCAGGGAAGTCATAAGATTAGACACCCCTGCTGAGATCTATATTTTCAGCTGCCAACCCAGCTTTCACCTTTGGATCTCTCAGGTGCCTCAAATTCAGTATGTACCAAATGGAATTTTATCCTCTCTTCCTCCCAAAAGCTCCTTCTTTAGAGTTCCCTGGATCAGTAAATGGTACCCCAGCCACTTGGTTGTTTATGTCAAAATCGGTGAGTTACCATTGATGTCTTTCCTTCTCTCAACTTCTAGACTTCATCAATTGCCAAGTTCTGTGAATCCTAACTCCTAAATATTGCTCATTTCTTTCCATCTCCTCTGCCTTTTAAAGACACTTGATGTCTACTCAAGTCTAGTCAAGTCTTCTTCTCCTCCCACTTGGAGGTCTGCAACATCTTCCCAGGAGACTTCACCTGATTCACTCTTGCATGCTCTCATTCATTCTTTTCACAAAAGTCAGAGCAATCTTAAAAAAAAAAAATCCTAATTGTGTTATACCATCCTCATGGCTCAACTTTAATGGCCATGTTTATTTTATATAACATAAAATTTACTATCCCAACCATTTTTAAGTACACAGTTTAGTAGTAGTAAGTATATTCACATTTTTGTGCAACCAATCTCCAGACCTTTCTCATCTTGCAAAACTGAAACTCTTTACTCATTTAACAAAAACTCCCCATTCTCTCTCCCTCCAGCTCCTGGCCACCACCATTCTACTTTCTCTCTCTATGAATTTGACTGCTCTGAGTATCTCATATAAGTAGAATCATACAGTATTTGTCTTTTATGACCGTGTTAGTTCACTTACCATTATGTCCTCAAGGTCATCCATGTTGTAGCATGTGTCAGAATTTCCTTCCTTTTAAAGGCTGCATAATATTCCACTGTATGCATAAAATACATTTTATCCACTCATCTGTAGATGAACACTTGGGTTGCTTCTACCTTTTGGCTGTTGTGAACAATGCTACTATAAACATGGTATACAAGTAACTCTTTGAGAACCCCCCTTTCGATCCTATTTCATATATACCCAGAAATGGAATTGCAGGATTATGTGGCAATTCTATTTTTACTCTTCTGGAGAACCACCATACTGTTTTATATATCAGTTGTACCGTTCGACATTCTCACCAACAGTGCACAAAAATTCCAGTTTCTCCACACCCTTGCCAACATTTGTTATTTTCTGTTTGTTTTGATAGTAGCCATCCTTATGGGTTGCAGCATTTGTAGATTCCACTGTTGATTTTCAACATAGACAATCGTTTTGTCTTCCACATTAAAGGTGATTGTGCTGTAAAGTGGTATCTCATTGTGATTTTGATTTCTGTTTCCCTCGTGATTGGTAATGTTGAACATCTTTACATTTGTTTATTGGATACTTGTATATTTTTGGAGAAATGTCCATATAGGTTCTTTGTCAATTTTAAAATCATTATTGTTGTTGAGTTGTAGGAGTTCCTTAACTATTTTAGATATTAACTCCTTATCAGATACATAATTTGCAAATAATTTTTCCTATCGTGTGGTTTGCCTTTTCACTCTGATAATTGTGTCCTTTGATGGACTTTGGTGGCTTCGTACCAGTCCTAAGATAAAAGACCCCAATCCTTCGTAATTCAACTTTAGTTTATATCTCTAGTCTCATGGAGCACCCTTTTGATTGTTGGGCTGCAACCACTGGCCTTTTAAGTTCTTTTCCTCTTCTGTTTGTTTGGTCCTTTGCCTAGAGGATCTGTAATTTATTGGTTATTACCATGATCATGAGTATCTGATCAAGGATTGCCTCTTCTACTAGACAGCAGACTCTGTGAGGCAGGAACTATGCCTGGGGCCAGCTTACTCATTAGCAGAGTAGGCACAGTGCCTTGGGCCATCATTCTTTTCGGGGTTCACAAAAATGTTTTATTTTAATTGTTAAAAAAATCAGTTACAAAAAGAATATAATAATAATAGAGAATAAATCCAGCTTGGATTATATTTGTCTTTATGCCAACACAGTTGTAAAATATAAATTTATTTGTTTTTTTAAATAAAGGAAGGAACCTAAACAGGCAAAAGGGCTTAGGACCCACACAAGTTAAAATGCAACCTTGATTATGCCTGTATTGTTCTTGCCTATGTCCCCATTTGGACTATTATAAGGCCTCACAGGCACTAGACACTCAACTAACATGCATCAAACGAACAGAGGAATGAGAATGGCAAAAAGGAGGGATCTGCAGTAAGTGTGTAGAATCTACTTAACACTGATTCTTTGAAATAGTACCACAGCTCTTAGATACACGAGGCAGAGGACACTGAATTTCTTTCTGTCTTTGCCCAAGGGTGCTCTGTTCTGTTGGTTTTGAAAGATTTTAGAAAGAGATCTACAGAGAGCCAAGACCTAGCTTTAACCAAGGTAGCTTTAATACCTGAATTCAGCCTTATTGTCTATGGTTCTTTAAAAACTGAGCCTGCAAACTCCGGGAAGGTCTGATACTGAGGCAATGTTTTCTCCCTCTTTTTTTTTTCTTTCACTATCTTAACATTTTTAAAACACAGCTTGATTGAGGTGTAATTGTCATGCAATAAACTGCACATATTTAAAGTGTACACCTTGGTAAGTTTTGATATATGTACATGCCCCTGAAACCATGAAGATAATGAACATATCCATCATGTCCTAAAATTTTCTTTGAAGTCAGGTGGCTCCTTTAACTATGTTCTTTTTCAGATTTGTTTTATTCTAGATTCTTGAGAATCAGCTTGTAATTTCTTCAAAAAAGCCACGTGGGATTTTGACTGGGACTGCTTTGGATCTACATCGTTTTGAGGAGAATTGACATCTTAAAAATATGATGCCTTTTGACCCATGAACATGATATATCTCTCCATTTACTTAGACCTTTAATTTCTCTCAGCAATATTTTATATCTTCTGGTATATAGGTATTTCACATAATCTTTCAAATTTATCTCTAAGTATTTTGATTTTTGATGCTCTTGTAAATGATAGTTTTTAAATTCTAAGTTTTGATTATAGCTTGCATATAGAGATACAATTAGTTTTGCACATTGATCTTATATCCTACAATCTTGCAAACTTCACTTATTAGGTCTAGTAGCATTTGTAGATTCCATTGTTGATTTTCAATGTGGACAATTGTTTTGTCCTCCACATTAAAGGTGATTGTGTTGTCCTTCTTTAAATTATCTTTGCTGGGAGGTTGGTCTAAATTTCATATTGTGCCAGTCTGAAAATACAAATGATGTTCTCTGCAGTGAAGACAGGGAGCTTAGTCTCATTGTACAATCAATCTGCATTTGAATCAATAGCTTCCTGTCCATCTTGAGCCCATATGTGTAGGCCACAGTGATTTTCTGGCCTCCCACCCTGGCAGTCTTGGCATCTTGGTGCCCAGAGAGCTTCGTGCTGTTTGCAGAAGTGCATTTCATTGTGCAATCTGTCCTCCAGACTCTGTATAAATGTCAGCTATTATTAATCTTAGCACTTTTAGCCAACTTAATACATCCCTCTCTATGAGTGGTAAAGTTTTCATTTCTCATATGCTGAGATCACAATATCGTAGCACCCTCATCTGAAGGTGATTCAGCGTTAGTAAAACCCTATCATGAATCTATACCTCCTTTCGCTGTGTTCTCTGGCTCCTTCCACACTTATCCCAACTCCTTCCCATGGCCTTTCTCTGACTTAACACTTTTTTAAAACATCTTTTCATTTTTGGGTGCCGAAAAGTTTAGAGTCAACCCTTAGCAAGGGCACAGAACTTCTTGACATGCATTTTTTGTAAAGGCCTCATTCCTGGCTCTGTTTATGTTTCCATCTCATTTTCCCTTTGTATCGTCTTTCTTGCCTACTATTGATTTATATTCTTTTGGTATATTTTACCTATGTTTGTGAGTCAACCTAAATTCTTTCTGAAAAAAGGTAAGATATAAATTACAGTTGACCCTTGAACAATGTGAAGATTAGGGTACTGACCCCCCGTACAGTCAAAAATCCACATAAAACTTTTGACTCTCCAAAAACTTAACTACAAATAGCCTACTGTTGACCAGAAACTTTACTGATAACATAGTCAATTAACACATATTTGGTAGGTAATATGTATTATATCTTGTAATCTTATAGTAAGCTAGAGAAAAGACAATGTTGTTAAGAAAATCATACAAGCAAACAGAGAATACTGTAAACACCTCTGTGCACATAAACTAGAAAATCTAGAAGAAATGGATAAATTCCTGGACACATACACCCTCCCAAGACCGAACCAGGAAGAAATTGAATCCCTGAATAGATCAACAATGAGTTCTGACGTTAAGACAGTAATGGCCTACAAACCAAGAAAAACCTGCAACCAGATGGATTTATAGCTGAACTCTACTAGAGGTATAAGGAAGAGTTAGTACCATTCCTACCGAAACTGTTCTGAAAAATTGAAAAGAGGAATGCCTTCCTAACTCATTCTATGAGGCCAGCATCATCCTGATACAAAAACCTGGCAGAGATTCACCAAAAAAAAAAAAAAAAAAAAAAAAAAAAAAAAAAAACTACACAATAAACTTTATGAACATCAATGTAAAATCCTCAACAAAATACTGGCAAACCAAATCCAGCAGCACATCAAAAAGCTTATCCACCATGATCAAGTAGGCTTCATTTCTGGATGCAATGCTGGTTCAACATATGCAAATCAATAAATGTGATTCATCACATAGAAAACAAAGACAAAACCACATGATTATAAACATAATAAACAGAGTAAAGGCGTTTGATAAAATTCAACACCCCTTAATGTTAAAAACTCTCAATAAACTAGGTATTGAAGGAACATATCTCAAAATATTAAGAGCCATTTCTGATAAACCCACAGCCAATATCATACTGAATGGGCAAAATCTGGAAGCATTCCCCCTGAAAACTGGCACAAGACACAGTTGTCCTCTTACCACTCCTATTCAACATAGTATTGGAAGTTCTGGCCAGGGTAATCAGGCAACAGAAAGAAATAAAGGGTATTCAACTAGGAAGAAAGGAAGTCAAACTATCTTTGTTTGCAGATGACATGATCCTATACCTAGAAAGCCCTATTGTCTCAGTCCAATTCTTAAGCTGGTAACCAACTTCAGCAAAGTCTCAGGATACAAAATCAATGTGAAAAAATTGCTAGCATTCTTATACATTCAACAACAAGCCAGCTGAGAGCCAAATCATGAATAAAATCCCATTCACAACTGCCACAAAAAGAATAAAATACCTAGGAATATAGCTAATGAGGGAAGTGAAGGATCTCTTCAAAGAGAACTACAAACTGCTCAAAGAAATCTGAGATGATACAAATGGAAAAACATTCCATGCTTATGGATGGGAAGAATCAACCTCACGAAAATGGCCATACTGCCCAAGGCAATTTATAGATTCAGTGCTATTACCATTAAACTACCATTGACATTCTTCACAGAATTAGAAAAAACTATTATAAAATCCATATGGAACAAAAAAGCCTGAATAGACAAGGCAATCCTAAGCAAAAAGAATAAAGCTGAAGGCATCATGTTATCTGACTTCAAACTATACTTGAGGGATACAGTAACCAAAACAGCATGGTACTGGTACAAGAACAGATACAAAGACCAATGGAGTAGAACAGAGAACCCAGAAATAAGACTGCACACCTACAACTATTTGAGCTTCAACAAACCTGACAAAAGCAAGCAATGGGGAAAGGATTCCCTATTTAATAAATGGTGCTGGGAGAATTGGCTAGCCATATACAGAAAATTAAAATTGGACCCCATCCTTACACCATATACAAAAATCAACTCAAGATGGATTAAATACTTAAATGTAAAACCTCAAACTATAAAAACCCTAGACGAAAATCTTGGCAACCCCATTCAGGACATAGGCATGGGCAAAGTTTTCATGATGAAGATGCCAAAAGCAATTGCAACAAAGCAAAAATTGACAAATGGGATCTAATTAAAGAGCTTCTCCACAGCAAAAGAAACTATCAAGAGAGTAAGCAGACAACTTACAGAGTGGGAGAAAATTTTTGCAATCTATGCATCTGACAAAGTTCTATTATCTAGCATCTTTAAGGAATTTAAACAAATTTACAAGAAAAAAAACAACCCCATTAAAAAGTGTGCAAAGAACATGAACAGACACTTCTCAAAAAAGACATACTTGTGGCCAAGAAATACATGAAAAAATGCTCAACATCACTGATTATTAGAGAAATGCAAATCAAAACCACCAGCTGGGTTTCATACCTGGATGATGGGTGACCTGTGCAGCAAACCATCGTGTCACATGTTTACCTATGTAGCAAACCCACACATCCTGCACATATACCCCTGAACTTAAAATGAAAGTTGGAAATTAAAAGAAAATCATAAGAGAAAATATATTTACTATTCATATAAATTAATGTAAATAAATATTAAATGAATAGTATTGCAAGAATATTAAATGAATAGTAAATGAATATTTACTATTCATTAATAGTAATGAATCACCATAAAGGTCTCCATCTTTGTAGTTTTCACACTGACTAGGCTGAGGAGGAAGACAACGAGGGGAGGTTGGTCTTGCTGTCTCAGGGTTGGCAGAGGCAGAAGAAAATCTTTGTCTAAGTGGAGCCATGCAGTTCAAACCTGTGTTATTGAAGGGCTAATTGTAATTGAGTAAAATTACTCTTAGAAGAGTATTTTCTGGCTGTTTTAAGTGGTGCTTTTTAGCAGTAAATTTGGTGAGAGGGTACTTTTCCTCTGGAGGACGTGCTTCCTTTTGTCAACTGCTTCCACTCACATTCTCAGAGTCAACAGTGAGACTTTTTAAAGCTGTTCACAACAATATAATTTGTTACCCTTTTGAAAGCCTTTTCCTTCTTGCACGTTTCCTGCCTTCATCATGGCACCTCTAACTTCCTGCCACCCAAATTTGAAACCTCAGGCTTCAAACTAGTTTCCTCTATATAACTAGTCATCGATTTTTGTTAATTCTATCCTTAAAACAGCTTCTACATCCTCTCTCCTCATTCATTTCCTAGGCCATGACTTAGGCCCAGGTTTTTATCACCTCCGAACCACACCTGCCAATGATGAGGTCTCTTTACTTTCTATGTATAATTTAGAAACCATCTCATACCAGTGCCAGCTTGTTCTTTCTTGGAACATTAATCTCCTCATAATGTCGCCTTTCTTACAAACAACTGGTAGCTCACTATTATACATGATGGATACAATAGCTCACTATTATACACAAGATAATGATAGTAATATTTTGGTAAGTGACTTCCTCATTTTATATCTTCATTCGATCCTTGTATCGAGAAGATATATAGAGAGCCTCATATATATAAAAGGATGTACTATATATGATATATATTCTGCATTATGTATTTCCTTAATATATATCCTCATTTGATCCCTGTAATACAGTTATTTATTATTGTTAGCCACTGTCACGGTTGTTGTGCCCTGCTGCCTACATTCTCCTTCAAGACTGCTTGATTTTATCCCCAGCTACTGGGAAGATTGTTTCCTGACATCTCTCAGTGCATTTTCCTTTCTTGGCTGAAGTGAGACATCTCACTCCAGGTCATGCCTCTCCCCCAGGGAAGCAACATCCAATGACTGGTTGATGTGGGTCCATAAGGCCTGGCCTTCTCACCCCAATCTGGGCCACTCTGAAGGGTCATCCTAGCTCCAGAGCTCCCCGTGGGGTCAGCTGGAGTCCTTGTTGACTGCCTGGCAGTCCAGCTTCTCCCTCTGCCCAGACCTGCTTCCTTGTCTTGCCCCCGCAGTGCTGCTCTGTAGAGCATGCTCTAATAAACTTCCTACATGCTAATCTCTATCCCAGTGTCTGCTTCCTAGAGGACCCAACCTGTGACACCCACATTTCAAAGATGCAGAAACTGAGGTTCAGAGAGATTAAGTGACTTCCCCATCATGGGCTAGAAACAGCACAAGACCCAAATCAGAAGTCCTGGTCCTGCTACTCACTGGCAATGTGGTTTTGTTCACATGATTTAAGATCTTACCCTTAGTTCCCTCATCTCTAAAATGGGTATCATGTGACCTGACTCACAGGGTTATCGCGAGTTATCTCATGAAGACATGCAGACCCAAGCACCTAGCACAGTGTCTGCCAGAGTGTAGACAACCCACCATCAGGGTCCACAGCTGGTCAACAGCAGGGGCTGCCCTGGAAGGCTGCTCTCTGACTTTATTGCACAGTTGCTAAAAGAAAAAAAATGTGAGCCACACATGGAATTTAAAATTTTCGAGTAGCCATGGTTTTTTTTTTTTTTTTTTGAGACGGAGTCTCGCTCTGTCGCCCGGGCTGGAGTGCAGTGGCCGGTTCTCAGCTCACTGCAAGCTCCGCCTCCCGGGTTTATGCCATTCTCCTGCCTCAGCTTCTGAGTAGCTGGGACTACAGGCGCCCGCCACCTCGCCCGGCTAGTTTTTTGTATTTTTTAGTAGAGACGGGGTTTCACCGTGTTAGCCAGGATGGTCTCGATCTCCTGACCTCGTGATCCGCCCGTCTCAGCCTCCCAAAGTGCTGGGATTACAGGCTTGAGCCACCGCGCCCGGCCTTCGAGTAGCCATGTTAAAAAAGTAAAAGAGTTATGTTCATGCTGTTCTGTAAAAATAAATAAATAAAAGGAAAATAAAACAGATGAAATTAACTTTAGAAATATATTCCATTTAACTCAATATAGCCAACATGTCATCTCAGCATGCAATCAATATAAAAAGTATTAGATATTATTTATACTATTAAAAGTATTAGATATAAAAAGTATTAGATATTTTTTTCCATATTAAATCTTTGAGATCTGGATGTGCTTCCTACCCACAGCACATCTCAGCTGAGGCTAGGTACATTTCAAGTGGTCAATGGTGATGCAATGAATAGCTGAGCTCGAGAGACTCTGTGCCTTACCCACCCATCCACCACACAGTGCCTGTTCCCCACCTGTAGGAAGAGTTCCGCTGATTCAGTCCCCGCCTCACACATCTCGCCAGGTCTCCTTCCTCCTTCCCATTGGAAGCCTGTGCCCTCAGCCCCTCTCTCTTGACCTTATCATCTCTTTCCAGATTCCAGGCCATAGCTCACATGGCTGATCGCACCTATAATATCCCACCCTGAGCTACAAGTCATGGGAGCATTAACAACGAAAGCAAAGGAAACAATTCCAACTAGATGGACGAATGGTAAATGCAAGTTTTTTAAAAAACCACAAAAGTAAAAGCCAGCTGGGAATGGGAATCACAAATGTGGTAGAGAAGGAGTTAGTAGTCTCAGTCTTTAAAGAGTTTCTACTTTGACAAGAAAAACACTAAAATATCAACATAGGAAAGTGGGTAGGGACATGAATAGACAGTTCACGAATAAGGGAATAAAAATGGCTCACAACATGTGGGTAAATGATCAGCTTTATCAGTGATCACAGAAAGGCAAATAATGACAATAAAATACTATTTCCCCTACTGCATCATGCAAAATTAAGACTAAGACACTACTCAAGGCTGATGAGGGTGCAGGGAGAAAAGCACAGAGCCCACGCTGTTGATGGGAGTACATTCCGGAAAGCCTTAAAATATTCATACACTTTACCCAGTAATTCCTCTTCCAGGAATCTTCTAGAGGAATAATCAGAAATGTAGACAAAGACATGTGAGCACAGATGTTAATCAGAGTGTTATTTCTTATTGCCAAAGCAGCCTACATGCCCAGTACCGTAGAGATGGTATATGATTTACAGATTACCCAAACAATGGAAAACCAGGAAGCTACTTAAAAATGATGTTAAGATGTTTAATGATATGGGAAAAACTTCTATATAAAGTTAATTTAAAAAAGCAAGATTATATATTCAATATGATCTCAACTTCATAAACGTTGCAAGAAAAGATGGCTATCTGGTAATTAAAAAGTGTTGGTAGGTTATCTTTGGTTGGTGTGACTTTAGGTGGTGGTTATTATCTTCTTTATACATTTTTAAAGTAAAATGTACATATCAAAATGTGCACACCTTAACTGTACAATTTTGACAAATGAATATACCCGTGTATCTTATGTCCCTATCATGATACAGAACATCTCCATCTGCCCGAAAGTTCCCTGTGACCTGTTCCAATCCCCACCCCCCCTGCAAGGGGAAACCTCTATTTTCATTTCTTTTTCCTTAGATGAGTGTGCTTGTTCTAGAACCTCATAGCAATGGACTCATTAAGTATGTATGCTTTGTGTGTATGGCTTCTTTAGCTCAGCATTATTTCCAAATTTTTCATGTTGTACCTGCCCAACACCAATAATTTTTTTCTTTTTCTTTTCTTTTTTTTTTTTTTTGATACGGATTCTCTCTCTGTTGCCCAGGCTGGAATACAGTGGCGTGATCTCAGCTCACTGCAACCTCCACCTCCTGGGTTCATACCATTCTCCTGCGTCAGCCTCCCGAGTAGCTGGGACTACAGGTGCCCACCACCACGCCCAGCTAATTTTTTATATTATTTTTTGCCATTCTCCTGCCTCAGCCTCCCGAGTAGCTGGGACTACAGGCGCTCGCCACCATACCTGGCTAATTTTGTGTGTGTTTTTTTTAAGTAGAGTTGGGGTTTCACCGTGTTAGCCAGGATAGTCTCAATCTCCTGACCTCATGATCCACCTGCCTCGGCCTCCCAAAGTGCTGGGATGACAGGCGTGAGCCACCGCACCCGACCTTCCTTTCTTTTTCAGATGGAGTCTTGCTCTGTTGCCCCGGCTGGTATACAGTGGCGTGATCTCGGCTCACTGTAACCTCCACCTCCTGGGTTCAAGTGACTCTCCTGTCTTAGCCTCCCAAGTAGCTGGGACTACGGGCGCCCGCAACCACGCCCAGCTAATTTTCATATTTTTGGTAGAGACAGAGTTTCACTATGTTGGCCAGGCTGGCCTTGAACTCCTGGACTTCAGGTGATCGGCCCACCTTGGCTTCCCAAAGTTCTGGGATTACACGCGTGAGCCACCGCGCCCGGCCAAGAATTTTTAAAAGGGTTATTGCCTAAAAACAGGAAGCTCATTCTTGGACAGCCCACAACTAATCTATGATCACTCCTTTGAAGCTGCCTCCTTCAAGCCCTCTGCCCCACAGTCCCACTGTGCCGAGCTTCTGTGCGCTGGGAAGCTGGGTTCCTAATCCCGGCACACACGGTCTTCTTGCAAGTGTGGTTGTTGGGGGAAGCGGCGGTGCTGTGGCACCCTGGAAACCCTGCCCATATCTGCATGCGCGGAGACTGGACCCACAGCAGATCTGAGTCTTGGCAGAATGCCTGCCTGTGGCTCTTCTCGAACACAAGAGCACGAGACAGTTGCAAAGAGCTGCTACAAGGGCATTTCTCACTCGTTTCCTTACATATACCAAAGGGGCCGTCCTGAGACGGCTGCTTATCCCCTCGGGTTCTGATGAGGTATGAGGCCTTCTGTCTCACCCTTAAGACGCTGCTGCAGGCCATAAGGCTACTTAGCTGCAGAGGGCTTTGGCTCCTCTACAATAGGCATCCCGTCATTGGTGCTTCAGACACGTGGCCCCTTTTACTCTGGTGTCACCCTGCCCAAGGGCCACAGGGACCTTGTACCTTTGGCTCCTCCTCCTCTCACTCTGCACAAATGGTCAATGGAGTCTGAATAGGCTTAGCTGTTTCTTTACCAGCTGAATCCTCTGTCAAGCTTGGCCTTGCCTTGAGCTTGGCAGTTGCCAGGTACACATCTTTGCTGGTTCCCTAGGGCTGCTGAAACGAAGTGCCATAAAGTGGGTGGTTTTCACAATAGGCGTCTACTGTCTCACAGTTCTGGAGGCTAGAAGTCTGAGAACAAGGTGCCAGCAGGGCTGCTTCCTTCTAAGGGCTCTGAGAGAAGGATCCACGCCAGGCCTCTCTGCCTGGCGTGCGGGTGGCTGTCTTCTCTGTCTCTTCACATAGAGTCCCTGAGTGTGTGTTGGCATTGAAATTACCCCTTTGTATAGGACACCAGTCATATTGGATCACAACCTCATCTTAACTAATTCCATCTGCAGTGACCCTATTTCCAGACAAGGTCACATGCTGAGGTATTGGGGGTTAGACTTCACATAAAAATTTGGGGAAAATACAGTTCAACCACAGCAACATCTTTGTCCCCAACTAGACTGTAAGCTCCTGGGTCAAGAGAGTCTCAGTAAGTGCTGGACAAGTGTGTTCGGTAACAAAGAGAAGGAAGGGAACTGAATAAGGTCTTGTCAGGTGACACCTGTAGAGGGCCTGGGGTGGTCTTACCCCAGCGATAGTCCCTCAGCCTTGTCATGACCCGGAACTGGCAGGGCTCAAAAAGACGGATAAAGGTGGTAAGGAAGACTCCCAGCTTACTGATTCACAATGGGGACATCCCTTTTAGGAACAAGACAGCTCTTTTCTCCCAGCCATGACATTTATTACCTTCTCTGGGGGTGGCCTCCTGGGAAGACATACTGGTCATGCTGACTGAGAGCCTCAGGCGGGGGCCAAGATGGAGGACAGTTCACCCAGGTTCTGAGGGAGCCTGAGGAGGAAACAGAGATGATATCATCCACCCCCAGCATTACAGGTAAGGAAACGGAGGCAAGAGACTGAGTGAGTTGTCTACTTTTGGTGACAGGGTGACAACCCTGTGAGTGACAGAGCTGGGACAAAATCTCAGGTGAACTGACCTTATGTTGAGTGCTTTTACCATGCCGAGCTCTTCAGCCAGCACTTCATCTTCCCTCAGACTCACTGTCCTCAGCGTAATGGAGCACATGCCTTCATGCCCCTCCCACAACAAGCGCTGCTTTGAAGCCATGGACGCACACGTCACAGAGGAGGAGGGCAGGCTCCAGGAGCTGGTCAGAGAGGAATCTCCCAAACACCCTGCTCTGCAATGGACTCTGCTTGCCCCAGAAGTGGGAGGATTCCCAAACATGTCTATATCCAGGCGTAGAATTTATTGTGGTCCTTGCACACCTAGTGGCAGCTTTCAGTCGAGAGACCAAGAGGCCAAGACTACTTTCCACAGTCAGCACTGCCTCCTATGCTTTGTTTATGATTAAAAATAATCCATGTACAGAGGCTCCTTGACTTATAATGGGGTTTCATCCTGATAAACCCATTGTAAGTTGAAAATATCATCAGAAAAATGCATTTAATATACGGAACTTACTGAACATCAAGCTTAGCCTAGCGCACCTTAAATGGGCTCAGAACACTGACATTAGACTACAGTTGGGCAAAATCATCTAACACAAAGCCTATTTTATAACAAAATGTTGAAAATCTCAAGTAATGTATTGAATACTTTACCAAAAGTCACAAACAGGATGGTTGTATGGTACTTGAAGAGTGATTTCTACTGAATGCCTCTTGCCATAGTGAAGCTGAAAAATTGTAAGCAGAACCATCACAAGTTGGGGACTGTCCATACCTGTGTGTATATCGTAAGCTCCTTTGAGAGCCTTGTCGTTTGCCTTTGTATCTGATTCCTCTCTTCCAGTTCCTGGGTGGTATAGATGCTCAGTAAGAACATAGACAAACGCACCAATAAATGTATGGGAGAAGTTCCTACCTGCCATGATGATTGGGTGGGAAGGGGAGGGGTCAGAATTGATGAATTAATTTCTTGTCTCCTCTACCAGAGTCTACTCTTGAGTTTGCTTTTGGATGCCTTTTCCTCTCTCCTGCCCTGCCCTCCCCTCCATTCGGCTCCCAGACAGCAGGCCTTGAAAGGGGGCCATTCTTTAGGGAAAACTTTTAATTAACCCCACATATATTCCCAGAATTGTCACGTTTTTTCCAACATCTCTATTTAGAAATATCATAGGTTTACGCTTTTTTAGAACAATAAATTATCACTCTGAACCAACCCATAAAAAGAAACAGTGGGAGAGAAGGTGAAAAAATGAAACCCAACCACATCTTCGATGGGAAAGACGTTCCCATTGAAAGTCTTACTGGGACATGCAGTTTTCCTTACTGGAATGCTGAGGCTGACATTATCAAAAACTGTGCCATTTGGAAGAGTTCATTCGTGCATTTGGGAATTTTCCACGGGAAATTTCAGTGAATCAGAGGCTTCTGAGAAATGCATGATTCATAGTGAAGGAATCTACTGTTTTCTCACTGAAGGCTGATTCTTTAATGTCATGACATAATCTCCAAATCATACCTTAGTCTGATACCTTTCAAGATCTAGCAAATATCAACAGGCCACTCTCTTGGGTGCTCAGTGATGCATAAAGAGAGGATCTGACCCTTTAAGGAACATGCATGTCTATTCAGAGCTACTCCCAGCGTGTGTCTCTATTGTACTCTTTCTCTCTCTCTCTCTTTTTTTTAACAGAGTCTGAAGACAGAGTTGAAATAAACCACAGGGATTATCTGGACCCATCCATCTGTGGTGTTATTTCAGATACTGCCTCTCCTTGAGGTCTTTCCTAACTCAGCAGCCAAACTAATTACTCCCTGCTCTGAGCTCCCATGCACTTTGCATAGAGTCTGTTACAGCTTTTCCCAGAGTGCATTATAATTATTTGTTTGCATGTCTGTCTCCTGGGCTCCCAGGAACCAACATCATGTCTTACTTAGGCTTGCATTCCACACTAGCTCCTAGCAGAGTTTTTGGCAAATAGTAGTTGCTCAACTGATGTCTGTTGAATGAGTTAAAAAGGACTCACTTTCTGCAGACAATAAAGCTGGGGACTCAGAGGGATAAGGTGCTTTGGGTAAGATAAAGATTTGTATCACTGCTTACATTCATCTACCGTTAATTACGAAAGAGAATGACCTAATAGTGTAGCATATTGTCTCAGTTTCCTGTATTTACTATCTCTGACCAGATTTACAGAGGCCACATGCTTCTAGTTGGTCCCTGCATGTTGCTTGATTGTTCTATTTAATGTGGTTTAGTCTGGCTAATGATGGAAAGCTATAGTCCTTTCTTCTTTGCCCCGGAGAGGACAGAAATGCTTTGCTCAAACCTCATACTTGTTGGGCCTGTTCTTTGTATTACAGGAAGAAGGAGTTGGCTGGGAAATGTGAGATCATTTCCTGGGTCTTTCTTTTCCCTTTATTTTCTTAGTGTCTCTCTCTTTTTTTTTTTTTTTTTTGGACAACTCATGGAGTTCACCTGACTGTGGACTTGGTATATTTGAGAACAAAACACGTTTTGATCTCACAGTCCCAAGTGGTCTCTTGCAAAAACTGAGCAGAGGTCTCAATTTGCTGTTGGCATTACCAGTTAGTATCAGCATGATGGACAGGTGGGGTAGGGATTTTCAGCTTCGTGTGACTTATGCTCAGGAAGCTCTTTGCCCAAAATCATCTTTCAGATTCTGTCCATGTGCACTGAAGTATTATGAAAAGGGAATGAGCATTGAAAGTGCTAGAGATGATTTTCTTCAAGGTATTTAACAACCTTTTTAGCATGTAGGGCCAGACAGAGTCTTCCAAGTCTTTAGTTGCTGGGTTGAGGGGTTTTGAGGAGAGACTGGGGAACTGGAGAAAGGAAGTGAAGTTGGAGACAACAGGGACTTGAATCACCAGCTGTACGCCAACTAATATGAAGCTTGTTCAAAATCTACACAAGTGGTGTGGCCTTGTGGATGTGTCTCAGCAGACTGTCCACTCAGAGAGTAAGGAAGAACTGGGGCAATTAACATCTCCACCAACTACTTTTGGATGGTGGTTCCTTAACCCTTTCCACAACAGAATCCCTGGAGGATTTTTTACAAATGCCAAAGCCCAGACTAACAATCTCTGGGGTGGGTCCCAGTATTGTTGAAGCTCCCTAGGTGACTCCACTGTGCATACAGATTGAGAACTCTGCTCTATAACATTCAGTCATTTTGTCTTTTGAGTGCCAGCTTCCTTCTCAGTAACAAGTGGACAGCAAATACCCAGCTCATCAGCTTTTTGGGAAAATCAAATGAATATGTGCAGTGTCTGACGTACAGTAGGTGCTCACTAATTATTTTCCTTGTTTTTTTCTCATTGGAATTCTTTATGTTCCTTTGCCTCTTGTTCTTGTAGGGGAGGAAACATGTCTTTTCCTTCTATCCATCTTATGTTCATTGGCAGGGGCTTCTGTGCTAAAAGACAGATTAACAAGAGAAAAGCATACAAACGTATTTAATATAAGTGTCACGTGATGTGAGAGCCTTCATAAGGAAATGAAGACCCAAGAAAGTGATTAAACCTGCGTGTTTTTATCCCACGTTTGATGAAGAGCAGAGAGTTGTGGAGAAACATGGCAGGACAAAGGGGAGCATGAACTAAGTGTGATAAACTGGGAGAAACTTAGCAAGGCCCAGTCGTTCAGGTTCCTGGGTCCCTTTGTCTTCAGAACAAGGATGTTCCTTTCTTCTGGGTATAAGGAGGTCACTTCTCACATGAGTGTCTAATGATCTGCTTCAGGGGAAGGTCAGAGGATCTTTTCTGCATGTGCTGTTTCTCAAATTCCTTTAGCTTAAAATATTCAGTATGCCAAGGTGCCATATTTCGAGGTAGCATATCCTGAACTCTGCCATTCTGAAATATCACCATTTGGATAAACGTTCTGCCACTTTCACAAAGGGACATGCAAGAGAAGAAAGCTTGAAGAGTGAGTTAACCAGGATATAATCCTCAATATCAAGTAACTACTTAGAATTAATATTTTTTACAGCTCTATTTCAGGAGAACTGACATAGAATAAACCAGGCACATTTTAAGTGTGCAATTTGATAAGTTTTGGCATATGTATTCCTGCAAAACAATAACGTGATGTAAATAATTAATTTTTCCAAAGAAATGAAAACAAATTTAAAAAATCCTATTAAAGGAGAGTACTTTTGTGAGTGTATGTGTATCAGTAGGTATTCAGCTGCTTTGGCTTTTGGTAAATATATCAGATGTACAGGATCTTTTGAACTTCCAGCAAAATTATTAATCACAAATCACATATTTCACAAATGATTCTTTTTTATCATTTCCATTTTAGTCCATAAGTTTTGAATTTTAATTGTATTTTATAATTTATTAAAATGTTGGCATAGATTATCATGTTACTTCTGGTGTGATTTTATTCTCACCAAAGCCGTGAGTGTTCATTACTGTCCTCTCCATTTGAAAGCCAAAGAATGTAAAAGGACTTGGTTAAGATCACACAGTTAGTGCAGCTGACAGTTTTAGTAAGTAATTCCCAGCTCAGTGTTTTCTGTAGCTCATCCTGTAATCATTTGTGGGCAAGAAAGAGAGGCTTGAAAAACCAAACATTTAATTTAAAAAAGTCTTCAAACATTCTTGACATTTATTTGTTAAATGAAGATTTATTTCACCATGGTACACCATCATTTTTGCATCACGTGTGAATAAGTGAACTTTGGCATTAATGAATTCTGTTAGAACTTTATGAAACTTTTGATGCATGGCCAATTAGCTTAGAAGGTGAAAGATATCAATAATATCCAGATAAATTCAATTTGTTTTATTTTACTTTGGGGGGATTTAAGACTTTTGAACTGAGTTCCTTTTCCTTCCTTTTTTAAGCGTTTGAAAATAGACGTTGTAAATAATATAGCATGACGACCACTGGGAGTCTTTTTACATACTACTACAACATTCTAGATAATTAATCTAACGTGAAAGCTCGTTCTCTTTAGTGGAAATGAGACATCCATTTTTAGTGTCTGAAATGAAGACAAACTAAGAAGAACAAGAAGTTTAAACCCTGAAAGTAATAGGACCGGAGGATTTTAGAGTTGCACGATCCTAATAAATCAGCAGAAAATGTTGCAAGCTGGAAGGAGCCTTCGCAATTATCTGGCCCAACATGCCGATCTTACAGGGCACATAACTGAGATCCAGAGAGAGGATATGGTTTCTCCATGGTCACATAGCTGGTTACCTAGCTGCAGAACCAGGTTTAGCACAAAAGTCTCCGAACTCCTGGAGCTCCTCCCACTGGACCAGCAAGGATCCAACCTCCTTGGAGTGTGAAGAACTCTTTTTGAAGTCAACATTATTTCACAGACACTTACATAACTCCTGTTTTGGGATGATTGGTTGAGCAAAGATATAATGAGAACAAAACAATGGTAAATACATTAATAGTTTTAGGTTCTCTTATATGGTGCTGTCTCCTCCCATAATGAGGAGAAAAGACCCAGGAATATCTGGGTGGAGGTGGGGATGACCCTTATGTTTATGCCTGATGTTGCAGTCTCACCATTGCATGACTGTAAGCGTCACCTTTGTGTTTATGCCTGATGATGGTTGCAGTCTCACCATGGCATGACCGTAAGCATGAATCTTATGTTTATGCCTGATTTGCAGTCTCACCATGGCATGACCGTAAGCATGACCCTCATGTTTATGCCTGATGATGCAGTCTCACCACTGCAGCTGAACTCTGCTGGTCTGGAAGTCTCATTACCCAGTAGAGAGATACTTTCACTAATGAACATGATAAAAATCCTTCAGAACAAGAAACTGCCATAAGCAATTTTACCAATGCTGGGTCGACAGGGTATTAGCAAAGGAATTTGTTGTTGATTATCCAGGGAAGGTCTTATTATAAAATATGATGGAAGGGACTATAAATGTTAGTAGAAAACTGTGACTGTACAATATAGGCAAGTGTGCCATCTAGCCAGTTACTTCCTTACCTCTTTCTTGCTCATTTTGTTTAGGGGAAGGTTATTCAATGTGAGCCGGTTAAAGAATCAGATTAGGTTTAAGCCAGTATGACGTTCCCTCTCTTTTTGCTGGATGTTTGATTTCACAGCCTTAAATATAGCCGGAAGTGGTGGTGTGACTCAGTTTTGGCAGGAAGATGGATGGAAGGAGAAGGTTGCTGGAAGCTCCTAGGAAAGCTTTGCTTTTGCTGATAAAAAGTCTGGATGCAGCTGGTGTCAATGTCTCTTCAGTCTTCTTGCCTTGAACACGGCTTGGACACCCATGATGGCTAGCTTGTGATCAGAAGGCAAAGCTGAGAGCAGAACAGAGGTGTGACCTGCATTACTGCTAAACCAACACCAGAAATTGCTTTCTACTTCCTGCTATATGAGAAAAACAAATCTCTATTTACGCCACTGATAGCTTTTCTAGTATTTGCAGTTGGATCCAGTCACTCTTGGGTTTTCTATTATTTGCAGCCAAAAGACGTTCTGATAGCAAAAATTAGAGTTACTTTCTTGGGCAAAAAACAAAAGGAACATGGAAGAGGTGAAGAAGAGTTATAAATGGTAGCTACAGCCTTAGGATCAGTTGTAGAAATAAGGGGACTGTCCCTCCCTCTTTTCCAGGTGAATTTTCCCTCTCTGCTAAAGTATCTGACAATTGAATAACACTACTCCATTCCTTCTTTCATTTTTTAAAAAAACAAAATAGATGTTATTATTTTCATTATTGCCAGCTTAAGACTTCTCTGTTCACCTTACACCATATTTATCAGGTGTGTGGGTTGTGTCTACATTCACCATTTGCCCCAAGTTTGCAGAATAGAGAGGACCAATCTTTAGAAAGGGTTGCAGAAAGAACATTGGAGGAGTGAGTATTACTAGAAGATCATGGTCTTGCTGCAGAAAATCAACTTTTCAAAGGTCCACATGACTTAGCCATTGCACATAGTACCTGCAGAATACACGTCTTTGGTTGCCTTCTTGCTGGGAGCAAGTGAGTAGTGCATAGCCATGTAATACTCATTACAATGAATAGGATGTACTGAAAGCTGTGAAGAAAGAAGAGTATGTTGCAGGTATATAAGCAAGGAATGGATTATCTGTCATGGGGCCTGCTGTGTTCAGCATTCTCTTTGAGCTGAAACTTCTTGGCCTCAATAGTATCTCATACATGTGTGAAATGGTGGTTCATAATAATAGGAGGTATATTCAGTCTACAGTAAATGCTTGGTCCACATATGCTTTCTTAGACCCCTGAAATATCTTCATAGCCCTCAGGAACTGGGAACCACAGGTTGACATACTCTGCCTTGAGTACTGGATTTAATTAGCTGCATTTGCCCTACACACCAGCAGAGTAGGAAGGAGATGCAATGTTCAGGGAGATAATCCTGTTCTTCCAGGATTGTTTGGTAAAATTTGTTTGACCTTGCACTGACTTGTGAAGAGAATGAGCAGCCAAAACCAGGGTGAAGTAGGCAGGAGACTATGTGATACAATATGTAAGATGTCCAGAGACACTCCAGTTCTGAATTCTCCCTTATGCTCACCACCTATGGAAGAGGCTTCCTCCATTGGGAGTAAGCTTTCTGCCCCTCCTGTCTAACCCTCAAACAGTCCTTCATTGTACTCTGCCTTGGTCTGTAATTGCCTGTACTGCCCAGACCAGTTCTCTTTTGCGTATGGCTTGTTCTTTGATTTGTATGCCTGCACAGAATGCAGGAAAAAATGATCACCAATGGCAGGCTGGCAAGCTGAAGGAGGAGAGACAGGGCCATGGCACGGGATGCTACCCTGGGTGGCAATCAAGCAGCAGACACCAGAATACTTCTGGTAGAAGGATAGAGGTAGATACTGGGGTGTAGGAGGAAGAGCCACCAGAGGATGGGGCTCAGGAAGACAAATTTTACTGATTTTATTTTATATCCCTCTTTGGCCTTTCAGGAGGCCAGATCAGAGTTTTATGCTCAATTACAATACCCTCACTGATTATAATGACTGGCATTTTGGGTTTTGTCCTCACAGCTTTTGTTTACCTTTTAAAAATTTTTTATTTCATTAGTCATTTTAAGAAACACATGCATTGAGAAGCTTGCAAATTTTTCTAAGGGAAAATAAGACAACCTGGACCAGGGGAAGAGTCCACATTTTAGAGTCAGATTCATTCGTATATAAAACCAGATTTTGCC
This sequence comes from Rhinopithecus bieti, assembly GCF_001698545.2. Lineage (NCBI taxonomy): Eukaryota > Metazoa > Chordata > Mammalia > Primates > Cercopithecidae > Rhinopithecus > Rhinopithecus bieti. The sequence continues at coordinate 1,950,440 of NW_016803664.1, forward strand.
ACACACTGCTGCTGTGTGGCACTGGACAAGCCACTTAATGTATCCAAGTTTCATCTATAAAACTGTGATAGTGTAATACCTATCCTGCAGAAACCTTAGTAGGAGTTCATGGAGAATGTATGTAAAGTTCTTCCCTTGGCATCTGGAAGGTCCTCCCTGCTGCTAACAGTGTGTAACAGCTGAGGTGTATGGACCCTTGTTAGGTGTTGGGAAATGCACTCAGCACATTAGCTGATTTGACACTGATATGGGTTGGCCCTGTGTCCCCACCCAAATCTCATCTAAAATTATAACCCCTATAGTCCCCACATGTCGAGAATGGGCCCTGGTGGGAGGTGATTGGATCATGGGGGTGGTTTCCGCCATGCTATTCTTGTGAAAGTGAGTGAGTTCTCATGAGTTCTGATGGTTTTATAAGGGACTCTTCCCTCTTTACTAGTTTGCTATCTCTTGCCTGTTGCCATGTAGGACATGCCTTTGCTTCTCTCTTGCCTTCTGCCATGATTGTAAGTTTCCTGAGCTCTCCCCAGCCATGCAGACCTGTGAGTCAATTAAGCCTCTTTCCTTTATAAATTACCCAGTCTTGGGTAGTATAGGGTAGTATCTTTATAGCAGTGTGAAAACACACTAATACAGATATAGAACCAGGTCCTTGTGACCTCCATCCCCTGCACTCTTCCCCCAGAGAGTTCCCAGAGGCCTTTCTAAGCAACTTCTGTGGTTTAAAAACCACTGGGTGAAGGAAACAGACCTCACTCCTCTCCTTCAGAGCTGATGGCCTGTCTTTGGCCCTGCCTAGGCTTCACAGAGGTCACCTCTAGAGGCCCAGGATATGAAGAAGGCAGAGCCAGGCTTAATCAGTGATCCAGAGAGAAGTAGAGGTGAACTAGGGGGAAGTCTCCTCCCAGGGAGTCCTTAAATGGATGAAACTGAGCTGTGAATCAGGGCCCACAGCTGCTCAGCAGCTCTCGGAAAACTCACCACATTCTTCTGGTACGTTTCTAATTGCTTGTGGAGCAACTTCTGCCCCTGACCTGTGAGGGCTGGGGAATACCACGAGCAAACAGTGCAGACCCACAAAGCCCTTCAGAGCCCGTGGCTGTGAGCACCAAGCAGGAGGTCTGGTCTGAGCCGTGGCGGGGATTATGTGATTGCTTATTGGGAGGGATCCAGTGCAGTTAGGAAGGCTCTGGCCAGAGACACTGAATGGAAGGACTAAGTTGATGATGCAAACCAGGAGCCAGAACCAACCAGGGAGGGAGAGCTGCTGCTGTGTTGGCCCAGAGTGTCTGTGCCTGACAAACATCTGTGCTGGAATTTCTTATGCACAGACCCACCAAAGCCAAATTTCTTACAAGCAGCTTATTTCTGCCTGGATGACTTTAGCACCCTTGGAAAAAGTGGATGTGTGTGTGTGCGCGTGCGCATGTGCATGCATGTGGAAGTGGGCAGCATTCTCAGTCTGGGCTTCCCCTTCTTCAGGACTCTGTCCCTTCAAAACTCTTCCTCAATTAAACTGTACTTCTTGCTGGGGAGGAGAGATCTTGAAGTTTTCAGTGAGCATCCTCTGTGTTGGAGACCATTCAGGATCACTTAGGTGACAGCATTCTGTGGTGACTCTTGCTTTCACATATTCATGCATATGGAATGATGGATATATAAAATCCACAAATAGTCCTCATGCCTAATTCAAGCCAGAGTGGCAACTCCTCTCAGCCCCGACCTGCTACTACAGAGTCCTAAATCAAAAGAGATTGGATTTATTCAATGACCAATTACAAACTCGAGTCTTAAATCTTAACACTAAAACAAATTCACATTTTATACAGGAGGAAACTGGGGCTTGATTTCAGGGAGGTGAATTGCCCAAGGACATTCAGACGTGACTAGTGAGATGACAACTGTTTGTTTCCCAACATCCATTTTTCTGGGAAGGTGAAACCAGACAAAGTGTTCCAACATGAACTGAGAGAAAGAGAGTAAGCTGTTCAGGGCAGCACCTGCCTCCCACTTCCAACACATTCTTTGGGAAAATTATTCAACCATTTTTCCCTTCAGTTTCCTCATCTGTAAAATGGAGCTAATAATAATGCCTATGTCAGAGGGTTATTGTGAAAATTGAGGTAATATGTATAATGCTCTTAGTATTTGGTAAATGACAATAAGCCTTACCTGGGAGCATTAGCTATTATTATCATGCATTTGCCATGACAGTTTCAAACGTAGGTTAGAATCATCATTCTGGAGTCACTAGGACAGGTAGACTGGCATGCTACTGGTTTTTCTCTAGCAGAACTCTCTTAATTTTCCTCTTTGGAAATTCTTTTTAGCTAGAAAAGGAAGGCACATTCATGCAAATTGGTTCAGGTTCACAGGTGCAGAGCAATCTGGAAATTAGCTTTGGCTAAAAATAAACCAGCTTGACTATTTCTGTTTTCAGTGATACAGTGAATTAGATAGCCAGAACATTTTCCCTTCCAAAACAACTCAAATGCTGAATAAAGTAAATTTTTAAAAAATTTAAAAATGCTTTGTGAGCTTTTATAGAAATAAGAAATCCTCTGAGTGCCAAACAAACTGAAACAAAGAACCCTGGGAAGTAAATGAATACCAAGTCTTGTTTTTAGCCTGGAAATTTCCACCCAGTGCCAGAGCCTTGGGCTTCTGTTTTGGAGATTGTATGGGGATAGGAGACAGAGTTGAACTCCAGAGCTTAACCAGAGTAGAGTATCTCATAGTAGAATCTTAAATAAAGCTGGGATCCCAAAGGAATACAAGTTTTTGGTGAAAAAAGAAAGAGGTCCAAGAAAAGTCTGTCTCAGGTCAGATAATAATTTTGCTGCCACAAATAGACTACTTTGTATTTGCAGTTCAAATTCATACCACACATTTAGTCCTAAATATTTAACTCTAAAAATTTAAAGTGTTCCTCAGTTTGGTACTACCTCACATGACCAACTGAATAAATATGAATATATTCTGGAGGAATCTTGCTGTCTTTCAGAATTTCCACAGATAAATGCCCAAGGAAAATGAGAAGCTTAAAGCCAACCATTACAAAACACATATGAATGAGAGAATCAGTAGGAAAAAAAACACCCAGGAGGTAAAAATAGATCAGTCAGCAAGAGCTTCAAATACTGGATTTATCGAGTAGCAAAAGTAAAATAACTGCAAAATATGTTTGAAGACGTAAACAGGGATCTTGAAAATTTGAGTAGGGAGGAAGCAGGTTTGTAAAAGAGCGAAACATAATTTCTAAAAATGAAAATATAATAATTGAAATTAAAACATCAATGGGTGGAGTAACCTGAAAATTAGATACAGTTAGAAAGAAATAGTGAAGATGGATGCAATGAAATTATTATGGTTATAAATTTGAGAATTTAGTTAAAAATATGAGAAAAGTGGAAAAGAGAGAAAATGAGACGCTTTAGCTACATGTGGGGAAGGGATTTTATTCTCAGTGGTAATGGCTGAGAATTTTCCGGAACTCTTGAAAGACACTAATTTTCAACAAATCTGAAGGAGGATAAATAAAAATATACCTAGATATGTCATACTTAGATATATCCACTCAGTACAGAATAAATAAAAAGAAATGACCCTAAAAGCAGCTGGAGAGAAAAGATGTACCCTTTACAAAAGAATAGCAATTAATATTACTGATGACTTCCCACCCACAATAATGGAAGCCAGAGGGAAGTGGAATAATATCTCCACTGAAAAGGATTCCTAACAAAAATTCTATACCTAGCCAAACAATGTTTAAAAATGAGGGCAAAATCAAGATATTTCAAATAAAACAAACAAATGAAACACTATTTCAACAAATGAAACCAGAAGTTTCCCACTAAAGAAAATTGTGCACAATATACTTCAGGCAGGAGGAAATGGTCCAAGAGGAAATATCTGAGATACAAATATCTGAGATACAAAAAAATATCTGAGATACAAAAAAATATCTGAGATACAAAAAAAAAAAGCAGAAAGATGATACAAATGGAGAGAAGATATTTGCAACATATAATCACAAAGGACTTCCTGAATATAAAATAATTCTTAGGAAGCAAAAAATAAAAAAAACAAATGACTCTGTAGAATAGTGAGCAAAAGACATGAATAGGCATTTTACAGAAAAGGAACACGCATATGAATCAGAGTCATATAAAAAGATGCTCAATCTTAGCATTAACCAGGGAATTACCAATGAAAACTACAATGAGAAACCATCTTCTATCACCAAATTGGTAAAAACCACAACAGAGTTGACAATTTAGAGTGCTTTGGAGGGTTTAAAGCCGTGGGAACTCTTATTAACTGCTCATATAAATTGGGAAGCCAGAAGAGTAGCACTACTTAGAATTCCTAGCAAAGTTGAACATTCACATACTCTATGACACAGCAGTTCTACCCCTAACTGGAGACAATCTTACAGACATGTTCCAGGAGATACATGCGAGAGAAATTCATGACTGCATCACTCTTAATGGCTCCAAACTGGAAACAACCCAATGCCCATTAGTGATAGAATGAATAAATACATTGTGATGTATTCAAATCAGTGTATGAAGGAATATGATACAGCAGTGGCAATGAGTGAACTATACATAGCTGCCCTAAAAAACATGAAGATATCTTAAAACCATAAAATTAATCACAAGAAGCAGGTAATAGATGAATTCATAACATCATGATTATATTGATCTAAATATCAAACAATTTATCAATATATTTTTAGAGGTATATTCGCAGGTGATAAGAAAAGTCAAGAGAGAACAGTTAAGGCTAGCAGTTAGGTCTTGGAAGAAGGAGGGAACAGTGACCAGATGAGGCATGTAAGAATTCCAAGGAATTTTAAGATTTTTTTTTCTGTCCTGAAAGGTAAATACACTGGTGTTCATTTTATTATTAGTTGCTAAACTGTACATAAGCTTTCTTTACACTTCTGTATGTATGATATGGCTTGCAATGAAAATGAAATGTCTGTAGGGAAAATAAAACTGAGACTTTCAACTGAACAAAAATTCTCGGGAAAAGGTAAAGTGTTCCATAATGGAGAATCCAAAGCTATACAGCCAAGCATTGTGTCTCCAATAAGGCTGTACCACCTCCCCAGGTCTCTTTAGTAGGAGGGTCCTCTCTGACCCATGCTGGCTCCTGACCCATGCTGGCTGCCTCCCTGATGGACCTATGCTCTGTACATTCAGCAAAAACAAAAAAAAAAAGAATAAAAAAAGAGAAGGGTGCCTTTTTCTCTCTCTTTCCCCTTGTGTTAATGAGATTGCAAGTCTGGGTCAACTACTTTGTCCAAGGTCACACAGCAAGTGAAGGTTCCCAGTCCACCGTTCATTTCACCTATTATTATGCAGTGTTTTATTTTATCCTTCCCGGGAGGGCCTCAGAGAAGAGAATATTAAAAGGCTACAGTAATTAGCCTCACATTGTAACACCCTTGACTCCAGGCTACCTCCTTCAGCAGAGAAGGGATAATTTCATTCTGCTCTTCTTAAACAGATCTGAGATTCTGGCTGGAAAGCAAAAGAGGATTTCCTGAAGATGCCCAAGGGTATCTGAGATAGAGTAGGGTCACTATTATTCCCAGTGGTCTTTGAGCAGTAACCGTGGATACCATGGAGGGCAAAGAATGAGGTCTTATTTGTGGAGGTTAGGTAGTGTGGGTGACTTGGAGTAGGATGAACAGATTTCCAGCATTGTGAAATTGCTTGTTCCATCCTGACAATTTCACTTGCTGCTTGATATTAGTGTCTGACCTGTGGAGCAGAGCTGCAGATGAACAAGTGAGAGCAGCAAGTGAGCAGGTGAGAGCTGCAGCTGAGCAGGTGAGAGTTTCAGGTGAACAGGTGAAAACAGCAGGTGAGCAGGTGACTGTTTCAGGCCAGCAGGGGACAGCAGCAGGTGAGAAGGTGTGCATTTGGAGGTTCCTTCCACTGCCCTAAGACTCCGCTCCCTGTTTTTGTAGCTATTTTAAGGAAATTGTCATGTAACCCTTTGTAAAAAATGGTCCCTTTCTGTTCAAACATATGTAGGATATTGAGAAGTGTAAAAGGTAACCCCACCTAGGATTTGGACACTGTTGGGATCACCAGGCTAGTTAATCACTAAGCTTCAGAACTGTGATCCTTTGTTGCCAGCAGGGAGGAGGTTGGTGGGGATTGCTTTCCTTAACTGCTGTCCTGGTGATCCGTACCCACCTAAGGGTTGTTTCTGCTTTTCTTTTGTCGATTATCAAGATCCTCGCCTGAGAACTTGACAATAATTCAAAGATCAAGAAGGTATGAAGAGAACATTGTACGGTATTTCACACTGTGTCTTGACAGAACATTGTAGAGGTTTGTTAGGGCCCTGGTGGATACTTGATCTCTGCCACCTGGCCAAGAGCTGCCACCAACATGCCCACATTGCAGGTGTAATGCCTGGGGGAAGCTGGTCCTCCTATAGCACATGCCCTGCAAAGCCCGTTGTCCTCCACCTTGCAAAGCCTAATGCATTCTTCTTATTCCAGGTTCTCCCTCTTGCTATTAGCCAGGGAAGGTTTCATCACAGCCTTAATAATAAACTAACCAACTTTAGAGGGACATTTGTTTTTTGTAGAAGACCTATGCCTGTTTAACCTCAAAAGACAAAAGGAAAACTGTAAACTTAAAAATGGTTCAGGTCTGGGCGCAATGGCCCAGCCCTGTAATCCCAGCATTTTGGGAGGTTGAGGTGGGGGAATTGCCTAAGGTCAGGAGTTCGAGACCAGTCTGGCCAACATGGTGAAACCCTGCCTCTACTAAAAATACAAAAAAAGTAGCCGGGCGTGGTGTTGTGCACCTGTAACCCCCGCTACTTGGGAGGCTGAGGCAGGGGAATTGCTTGAACCAGGGAGGTGGAGGTTGCAGTGAGCTGAGATCGTGCCACTGCACTCCAACCTGGAAGACAAAGTGAGACTCCATCTCAAAAAAAAAAAAAAAAAAAAATGATTCAGATAGTCAGTTGCATGTTATGCATGAAATTTATCCTCATGTAAAATATCTGATGCACTACATTTAATATGTGAAATTATTTTGGTGATGCAAATGACATGACCTTAAGATGCTTAAACATTCCCCTGGAGTTTTCTTGTGTATGTTTAAAAGACCCAACTGGGGATCAGAGAGACAGTTCTGCAGCACTGTGGTTAAGGTTTTGAACCCCAAAGGTTTGGCGCCAAACAGACCTGCCTCAGTTTCAGTCCTGCTTCTGCCACTGCAGGTCTCTCTTCCTCTCCTTCACTGAATATGGCTGATAACCTAACTCACAGAGCTCCTCAGAAGATTGAGATAAAGCACGTGGAACAAGTCTGGCATTAAGTACATGCCTAAGATTTCACTGTTGATGCTCATAGTCACAGAAGCTTCTGGACTTCCTTTGTATATTCTCTGACCTCAGAAGGCATCCTGTGGAATGCAGACTAAGGAAAATGAATCTAAATGTATTACAATGTGAGATGGTCAGTTTTATGTGTCAGCTTGGCTGGGCTACAGTCTCCTGTTATTCAATTACAACTTATCTAGATGTTGCTGTGAAGGTATTTGGTAGATGTGATTCAAGTCCCTAATCAGTTGACTTTAAATAAGAAAGGTTATATTAGATAATTTGAGGGAGGGGTCATAATTCAATCAGATGAAAAGCCTTAAGAGCAGAACTGAGTCTTTTCTAAAGAAGAAATTCTACCTGGGGACAGCAGCTTCAGCTCCTGCCTAAGACTTTCCAGCCTGTACTTCCTGACTTAGGTGACTTTGGGTCCTGTGAACTTCATGTTTGTCTATTATAAGGAGTTGAACTGCATACCCCCAAAAGATGTTGAAGCCCTCACTCCCAGTATCTGTGAATATGACTTTATTTGGAAATTGGAGTTTCACAGATGATCAAGTTAAGAAGAGGTAATTAGGGTGGGGGCCCTGATCCAATAAGGCTATAACCTTTTTTTATAAAAGGGAGAAAATTTGGACACAAACCTGCATAGAAGGAAGATGATATGAAGACACAGGAATAAGATGGCCACCTATAAGCCAAGAAACCATGTGTGTATGTATACTCCATATCCTACTGGTTCTGTGGTTCTGTTTCTCTGGCAGAATCCCGACTGGTGCACAGTGTATGATATAACAGCATTGAGAAGGGTTGGGGGGAAAAGAGGAGCTGACCTAAGTGACTTTGGAAAAAGTTATTTTAGCTAGAAACTGTGAGGCTAAAGGCTAAAGGAAATAGACAAAATATTGTACTTTTGCTTGGTAAGTTTATTTCTTACAGATTAATGATTCTGAAACTCTTTATCTGTAAGTGGGGTTGAAAAATAAGTAAATGGATGGTAGATGATGGGAACCAGGTTTCTCACTGTCAGAGAGGGAAGTTACAGATAAGCAGCCCAGAAAGGCTAAAATGAACCCTGTGCTCCTGGATTAAGGACTGTCAATATGCACTCATGTTTAGCTTAATATATACAGACACAGAAACAGGTAGAGAGATGTATGTATACATGGGTTAGTATACATATGTATATTTCCTTGCTCTGTTCATGGAGAGGGCCCCGAAGCAATGAAACTGCAGTAGCATTGAGCACATGTAGCATCCAGGTCTTGGTTTCCAATGCTGTCCTCCAACAAAAGGAACCAGGGCTACACGGAGAAATGGCTCAATCTAAGACTGTAAACAGGAGGTATACAAAATGAGCCTGGGGTGTCTTGTGGTACCAGAAAATGAGAAAATATTGGAAAGAAACAAGAAAATCCCAACCACACTGATGGCAGTGTACCAAAGGGACACAGGAGTCAACCTGAAAGCACCTAATGGCCAAAGTTGGATAATTTGAGCAACAATAAATAACATGGTGTTGGACTGTAACACCATGTAAGAATAAATATATGTGGGTCCTTATTGCTATAAATAACTGATTTAATAAAATGGTGGAGTAGAGACACATTTTCTTTACAGAAGAATTCTAGTAATATAGGTGGATACCGCTCACTTCAGAAAGTGAAGTGAATTCTCTCCCCCTTTTCCAGAATGGATAGACTTAGAAATTTGTTTCCAAAGATTATAGATGTGAAACATAGTAACATAGTGGAGAAACCCGGCTAACATCACCTTAATTGAGTGATGAAGGATCGCCATCAATGGTCACATCATGCTGCTATCATGTACCCCTGATATGACGTGATGAGAAGGGCACTTCACGTCCATAGTCTTCCTTCCAAAATCTCATAACTGCAGTCCAATCATGAGCAAAACATCACACAAACTCATATTGAGGAACATTCCTACAAAATATCTGACTAGTCATTCTCACAAATGTTAAGGTCACAAAAAACAAGGCAAGCCTGAGAAACTGTCACAGACCAGAAGAAACTGAGGCAACAACACAATTAAATGTACTGTGATACCCTGGGACTCTGGAACAGGAAGAGGGTATTAGTAGAAAAGCTGATGAAACTCTAAGTCTGGCATTTTGGTTAATGTTGGTTTCTTCATTTTGCCAAAATGTACCATGGTTATGTAAGATATTAACAAATGTGGGAGCTGTGTGATGGATATATGGGAACTCTCTGTACCATCTTTGCAGCTTTTCCATAAATAAAAAAATTATTCCGAAACAAATGTTTATTTTAAAAAATAAAGGCATTCTGGATCCAACACTTACCAGCTGTGTAACCTCAGATGAGTTATTTAATCTTTCAGTGCCTCAATCTTGTGTTTTGTAAAATGAGGCGTCAATAGTAAAACTGCCCATAGGGTTGTTGTAAGGATTAAATGAGTTAATATTTGAACTGCTTAGAATAGTGCTTGGCAAAAGGTAAAGTGTTAATAGGTGTTGGCCTTGTTTTAAAATTTTTTTCTTTTTTTTTTTTTTTTTTTTTTTTTTTGAGACGGAGTCTTGCTCTGCCGCCCAGGCTGGAGTGCAGTGGCCGGCTCTCAGCTCACTGCAAGCTCCGCCTCCCGGGTTCACGCCATTCTCCTGCCTCAGCCTCCCGAGTAGCTGGGACTACAGGAGCCAGCCACCTCGCCCGGCTAGTTTTTTGTATTTTAGTAGAGACGGGGTTTCACCGTGTTAGCCAGGATGGTCTCGATCTCCTGACCTCGTGATCCGCCCGTCTCGGCCTCCCAAAGTGCTGGGATTACAGGCTTGAGCCACCGCGCCCGGCCAATAGTTTCTTCTTTTAAACACAACTTGTTTTCCAAGGCTTCTTGCTCAGTGTGTGATAAGTCACTCCACAGACCAGTGTTCTCAAAGTGGGATACAGCTGGGGTTGCATGAGACCCATTGAAGGGTAAAAGGGAAAAGTAGAACTTCTGTTTTTATAGTGTATTTATTTCATCCTTTCTATTTTCGTGCACGTGCTGAAATGCATATCTTGATCCAGTAGATGAGGATATGATTTAAAACACATACATAAAGTGGGGTGCACCACCATTTTTATTGATAGGGTAAAGCCTGAGCACCCATGCCGTGTTATTGAGACAGGACACACTCTTGCATCTGTACATCCTTCTTTGGACTCAAAGACACAGCCACTTAGGCAAACTAATTTTGCATTAAGCCCTAATGCCTGTGCCATTTAAATCTGCATGAAAATAATATTTTAGTCCAGAAAGCTGAAAATGTTGAGGTTGATTCAATATATATTTACTACCCAGTGTTCCTTCAGCGTGGATTGTTTCAATTTGTTCCATTACTGGACAAAATCTCTCCACTTCTGAGAATCTAAATTTTCCCTCTGGTTCCCACTTGACCTTATTTATTACTTCACAATACCCTCTTCAAGTTATTTCAGGCATAGTAAGTTTAAGAGTCTAAAAAGCATTTTGGATCTAGATGGTGATATTTATAGCAAGATAGAATGGTATTTTTTGAGGCATGGAACAATATCTGACATTCATTTTCAGTTTTGTATGCATTCATGGCTTCACAATCATTTATTGAAATGCTGGTTTAGTTTTTTTATTTTTAAGCCCAAGTTCTTAGAAACAGTCAGACCTAGGTTGAAATCCTTTCTTAATCAGTTGTATATCCTTGGACAATTTCTGTTTTTAAACTCCTTTTACATTCATTTCCTCATCAGAAAAATGAAGATAATGTTGGCCTTGCAGAGTTGTGGAAAGAGTGATAGTAATGTATGTGAAGCACTTTATTATTGTTGTTATTTTATTGTCATTGTACCAATTACTAGGATAGACTTAGGAAAACAATGCTAGATGAGATATGGTTCTTTCTATAAGGAAAACACACGTACATACGCGCACTCTCTCTCTCACACACATACCTAAAGATACTATGGACACAATTGATTCACTTTAAAAAAGTGAACTAGTGTTAGTGAGCTTATAATGAAAAGCATGACTCTGTTGGCCTAACTCTTCCAAGCCCTAGTTCCATTCCCCTAAGGAAACTTCCATTGGAAGTTTCTCTTTTTCATTCTTCCATGGCTTATATTCCAGAATAATATGCTTGTATCCCTGTTTCCTAATTTCATCAGCTTTAGAACATTCCATGGACTTTTTGTTACAATGGAAGGGAATTTAGGTCACACGGCCTTGCAGTCTCCTACCTGTTCTCTTTCTTACGTTTCATAGTTAAATCACTTTTAAAGTGATTTAAAAAGTTGTAACCCATAAAAAAGATATTTATATTATTCTAATCAATTAATCATTGCCCTCTACAGGGAGGGAAAATATGCTAGGATTCCATGTTTCTCTTTACAGGTCTGATGTCAGGACCTGTGGGTAACTTGAAAGAGAGGAGGCACAATAACTTCATGGTCAAATGGTTTTTCTTTTCTTTCTATCAGTTGCTTAAAATCATGTCACATTTTACTTTGCCATGTATTTGGATTACTACTTTCTCGTTCAGGATTTGGTCTTCCTGACATCTATCATATCTTTTTTCCTTCTTTCTTTTCTTCCTTCTTTCTTTCCTTTCTGACAAAAAAAAAAAGGTCAGAGGAGAATGTGGCTTGATCACAACCTCAAGTTTACCAAGCCTTTCAAGCCTACCAACAATTACAGAGTCCCCATCTTTTTCCTACCTGAGTTCTCAAGTTCTCCTACCTGAGATTGGACATGTTGCTCTCTCCTGTATAGCTGTTCTTCTGGGATTTTTCTGTACATATTTCCTAGGTTGAACCCACTGTTTCTTGGATCCCAGTCTTCTCTTTTTCGGTTATTCTCATCCATTTTTGATGGAGTAGATCCCAAAGTAATTTGTTAAGAAAGTCAGAAGTGGTTTTTTGAGGGCTTGTTTATCCAAATATGTCTTAATTTAGGCCAATAACATTTGATTGACAGCTTGTTTGGGTATACAGTTCCATCTTCAAGAAATTCTTTTCCCACCTGTTTCTACTGATATCCTGTGTTGCTTATGAGAAGTCTGGTGTCAGCACGTTTCTTGTCTTGTAGGTAGTTACTCTGCCCCCCACCTCAACATTATGGAAGCTTTTTATATTTCCTTATTCTTGATATCATGTACTTAGTTGTGGATCTTTCAAAAATTCCGTTTTACTGGGCAAAAATCATTCTCCGATGACATCTAACTTATTTAGGAGACATTTTTTCTAATACTTTATTTTATTTTTTTAAATTTTATTTTATTTTAAGTTCCAGGATATATGTGCAGGATCTAATATTTTGAATATGTCCCTTCTCTCTATTTTCTTAATTTCTCTGTAACACCTATTAATTGGATAATAGGCCTCCTAGATTAATAGATGCTCTATTTCTGCATCTCATCTTTTATGTCATATTTCTTATCCATTTGTGGTTTGGCTTCCTGTTATGAAAAACTCACTTGGCTGGGCGCAGTGGCTCACACCTGTAATCCCAGCACTTTGGGAGGCCAAGGTGGGTGGATCTCCTGAGGTAAGGGGTTCGAAACAAGCCTGATCAACATGGTGAAACCCTGTCTCTACTAAAAATACAAAAATTAGCTAGGCGTGGTGGCAGGCACCTGTAATCCCAAGTAATTGGGAGGCTGAGGCAAGAGAATCACTTCAACCTGGGAGGTGGGAATTGCAGTGAGCTGAGATCCCTGGGTGACAGAGCGAGACTCTATCTTAAAAAAAAAAGAGAGAGAAAGAAAAACTCACTTATACTTTTGACTTTAGGCCTATTATTAGAATTTTAATTTATCTTTCTAAAATGTCAAACCTTTTAGCAGGGCGTGGTGGCTCACACCTGTAATCCCGGCACTTTGGGAGGCCAAGGTGGGCAGATCGCTTGAGCCCAGAATTCAGGACCAGCCTGGGCAACATGGTGAAACCTCTTCTCTACAAAAAATACAAAAAATTAGCCAGGTCTGGTGGTGCCTGCCTGTAGTCCCAGCTACTTGGAAGGCTGAGGTGGGAGGATCACCTGAGCCTGTGAGGTCAAGGCTGCAGTGAGCCAAGATGGCGCCACTGTACTCACAGCATGGGTGACAGAGTGAGACCCTGTCTCAAAATAAAAATAAAATGAAATAAAACCTCAAACCTTCTTGTTTTTTGGCTGTTCCTAAAAGATGACGTAACTTTTAAGTATGTATGTACATACAAAATATATTTTTATATTTTTCTGTAGATATTAGGTTTTATCTTGTGTTATTAGCTTTCTTATTGGCTTGTGATATAATTTATCTTCCCTGAATTATCTCTATTTCCCCAAACCAAGTTTTCTTTTAGCTTTATGTTAGTTTTCCATTTTTTTATGCCGTTGGTTTTTACAGAGGCATTCCTATTGAGTCTTCAAAGTTTCTAATGTGCTTCCAATACAATCCGTTTCTGCTCAATGAGTCTGCTTTAGTTCTGGGCCAGGAAGAACTCTGATTATTTTGTCTTACATTTATCCCATCTCGTGCAGCAATTATGATAAGGGGGCAGATCTAAATAGTTTGAGAATACCTGCAAGGCTGTTCTTAATGTTATTCTTAATGCCACCCTACAAAACCGTACATGTTCAGACCAGCTAGAAGAAAACCTAGCCTGAATTAGTCAGAGATGTTTCAAAATACAATTCTATTATTTTCCATTGCTATGAGGAACTTACCTGAGCTAAGAAAACATTGCAGGTGAAGCCCACTGGAGATTGAACAGGTAAGAATCAGTTCTGTTCAAGTGCTGCCTCTAACACGCTTGCACTCTCTAGTGTTTCGTGTGGGGCAAGCGTGGCTCCCATAGTCTTACAACATTTGCATTCATTACTTAATAGGCAATGATCTAACAGGAGTGCCATGATTATTTTCTTTGATAGGAAAATAGAAACTTAAATGCTAGCCCCAAAATTAGATTTATCGAGAAGAAAAGTTGTCGTGAACTTTGTATTCCTAATGAGAAAGCATAAGAAGATCTATTTTTATACCGATACATATATGAGGTAAGTGGCTTAAAATTCAGTGGAAAAATATCAAAAGGCAATAATAGCACTCCTATTAGATCACTGCCAGATTCAAGAGGGAAGTAACATTTTATAAACCTGTTTTACGTTCAAAGCAGCAGAAAGATGTCCTGAAATCAGGTTTCATTTTGGAATTGCTTTACTGGTGTCAACACGTCACATAATTTCTTCAGAAAACAGCAGTTTGGTCTGAGAACACCTGCAAGTCTCTGGAACACTCATTCTAGTACACTACTGTAAGTTTTTAAATAAGTTTAGATGTTCGCACAGATTGTGACATGTCTTTGTATTATGAGCAAACAGTATCTGTGTATTTAGAATCAGCATGAAAGGGAAATACGTGGGCTCTCTGAACACACACTAGCAGCTGTTGAGGTCAGGGACCTACAGGGACTCTCAGGCCAGTGCCTTGTAGGATTTCACTAGCTTTTACCTTAATGTTGGAGGAGGAGACTAAGACAGTAAAATAAAAGTTATTTTATTCCTGTCTGGAGACTCCCAAACAGTAAGTCTACTCCTAAAGGAGTCACCTTTATCTCCATTTGCTGCCAAGCTCTCAAGTGACCAACTTAAGTCACCCAAAGCTCCATAGCTAGAGAGTAGCATTGTAGGAATTCCAACATCTGTGCCACACTGCACCCGGAGACATGGTGTATTTGGGTGTGGCCATGGGGCCTGGTCACTCGAGGGTAAAGGTGATGGTAACTGGGCAAGGGGACCCTGAAGAGGCTTGAAGGAGATTTAGAGAACAATCTATTTTTCATTTTGTCCAAGCCCAGGCCTCATCTGGACTCCAGCTCGTTTGTCAGGGCTGCAGAGCTGTACTCCCCTCATGCGACTCCCTGGTTGATGCTTTCTTGGTGAATGATTAGATGAAGTGTATCGATGTTTCCCTGAACCATGTTTCTTCTGCAATCATTAACATGGCCCTTTATCTCCTCTCTTGTTACCCCATCTTCTCCTGTTTGAAGCCAGTTGTGAAAGAGATAAAGTCCCAAGCACTACACCTCAATCCTAGGTCTTCCCCACCACGTGTCAGGATTGATTTATTGCAAAGGCGCCCTGCTTTCCACCCTCCCTGGGAGCTAGGCCTGGGCCACACAGGCTCCCCACATCTAGTCCATCCTCAGCAGCCTCTGGCCCAGGCCTGCCAGAGAGCTCCGTGGGCTCTTGTCTTGACCGGGTCCCTTTCCCGCTCAAATCCTTTGCAGCTCTCCACTAACTCCAGAACAAGGTCTGCATTTCTTGCTGTGGACACCTCAGGACACCTCCAGGAGAGTCTCTCTGACTTTCCTGACATAGCTCCTATGCACCCTCCAGGAGTCAAAGAGAAAGCTTTGCAACGCCCTGAACATACTGTTTTCCTGCACTGGTGCTTTGTTCCTGTGCCTCTTACCCAGGATGCCCTGGCTTTCTCTCTCTACAGTCTAAATACTGTTTCTTTTCAAGTCTGGATCCATCTAGTTTCAAATCTGGATTCATCTAGTTTAGGCATTATTTATTAGCATTACTTATTAATTTCCTGCTATGACAAATGAAGATTTAGTTCATTGCTTCACCCTGTTCTGCCACATACCCTTATTCTGTAGCACCGTAATGCCAGCACCTCCATCCAGTCTTCCCCATCCTCACCGATATGGCTCTCTGTGACAACACGAAGGTTCATGCAGTCCTGGGAATGAGCCAGGTACCCTTCTGAATGCTTTACCTGGGTGACTTCCTTTCATCTTTCCAGCTAGTGAAGCAGGGACTGGTCTCAGGTGACGAAACTGAGGCTTTAAAAAGTCAGCTTGCCTAAGGATCTCAACCCAAGAGTGCTGAATTGGGATAGGCACCTGAGTGTGCCTGGGCTCATGGCCCTGGCTTTCCTGGTATGCTCCACGGCCCTTAGTGATTCATGTCACTGGCTGTCGGTCCCACTGTAAAAGGCTCTGATGTCCTGGTAAGCGGGAGACTGCTCCAGCTCACCTTTGCTCTCCCAGCTGATTCTAGAATGGATTGGGCTCTGAATAAAATTTAGAAGAAAAGGTGGGGTTCTTCTACATGGAAGGGCAGAAGCATTTGTGACAGGGTTCCCCCCGTGGCCTGCTGGGCTGTAGGATTTTTTCCCTCCCTCCTTCTCCCTGTGTCCAAGGACATCCTGTCCCTCTCCACTCCATCCCCTGACCACTGTCCAGCTGCCATAGTGCTCAGGGGACCTGCAACCCTCATCCCACTTCTCTTCTTCCATCCAAGCTGCCTTGAACTCCTTACTTCCATGTGTCTTTCCTTGTCTGGGCTCCCCTGGGTTGGAATATTTGTCTTCCCCTTTTTGACACTGCAACTTGGAAATGAAGCCCAGCCTCAGTGCCTTAGCTGAGTGCAACCACCTCCTTTATCTCTGCTCTCTGATGCTTCTAGCACTTGCAATCAGTCCTGTGTCCAGGCTCTGAATCATAGGCTGCCAGGTAATTGATCCATTCCTCCATTAGCATATATTTATCTAGGTCTTATTATGTGTGGGGCCTGGTGGGGCTGCAATGAATGAAGAGTAATGGTCCCTGACTGCGTGGGTCCCTACAGTCTAGTATAATGGACTATAATTGGTTAGTGGGTGTCATTCTGTCTCCTCACCTAGACTTCCAATTCCTTGCTGGCAGGAATCTATTTTCTGGTTCTTTTGGGGTCTCCACATGGCTTAATACAGCACTGGGCACAACATATAACTGGTAGCAGCAGATAATGTATAGTGAGTTATACAACGTTTACAGTTTAAAAAGTACTTTTCACATATATGATCATACTTTTTAACTGAATCCTTAGTCTCATGAAGTGGGCAGGATATGACTGAAGAATATGAATTCTGAGTAGTTTAATGATCTTATACTTCTTAAAATCCATATTCAATAAATACTATTGAGCATTTATTAAGCGAGGATAGGGGAACTGTCTTTTTAGTGTTTTTTGTTGTTGTTGTTTTTGTTCAGAGCAAGGGATATATATGCACTGATTCTTATATATTAGAAATGTTAACGTTCATAAAACATGTACATGTTTAAAAAGAGTCCTAAAGAAGGACTTAGAATGAAGGAAAAAACCCTGTCCCTAGTCTTTCTTATCCCCTGAGATGGTTAATTTTATGTGTTAACTTGATAGGGTCAAGGGATGCCCAGATTTTTTGCTAAATGCCATTTCTGGGCATGTCTGTGAAGGTGTTTCTGAATGAGGTTAGCATTTTACTTGGGCTGAATAAAAGACCACCCTCCCCCGTGTATATCACCTGTTGAAGGCCTGAATAGAACAAAAAGGCGGAGGAAAGGGGAATTCGCTCTCTGCTTCAGCAGAGACATCAGTCTTCTTCTGACCTTGAACGTAAACGCTGCTAGTTCTCAGGTCTTTGAATCTGGACTCATAACATTGATTCTCCTGGTTCTCAGGCTTTCAGATTCAGACTGGAACTTCACCACCAGGCTTCCTGAGCCTCAAGCTTGCAGACGGCAGATGGTGAGACTTCTCAGTCTCCATAATTTTGTCCGCCAATTCCTTTTAGTAAATCTCTTTATGTATATATATCTCCTGTTGGTTCTGTTTCTCTGGACAACCTTGAATAATATACCCCCGCTCTACTTCCAAGAGAGAACCAATTTTAACTTCCTAATGCTGTTTCTTTGAGAGAAATGTAAATAATTGTGGGCAGAGGACAGACCATAGTAGATTGCAAATGTGGCCACAAAGTCCTCCTAACTGGTTTTGTTCACCCCTTGGCAGCATGACTTTGCTGCTCCTTCTCCCCCATCAGGAGGCAGAATTTCTCCAACCTTTGAATCCAGGCTGACCTTCTGACCTCCTTTGTTCAGTAGCATAAGGCAGAAGCACTGGAGGTTAGGCCTTAAGAAGCCTTGCAGCTTCTGCTTTTGACCTTTTGGAATGCTGTCCTGAGACTGTCATTTAAAGAAGCTGGTCTAGCCTACAGAAGAATGAGAGGCCATGCAGAGGAGAACTGATATGTCCCAGCCATCAGCCAGCACCAATGTCCAAATATGCTAATGAGACCCGCTTGGAATGTCCAGCCCAGCCATGTCTCCAGCCAGATGCAGCCTGTGGCTGAGTCCAAGCAAGATAAACAGCCAAGGAGGAACTGCCCAGTTAACCCATAAAATGATGAGAAATAACATAGTTGTTTTAAGATACTAAGTTGGGCCTGGTGTGGTGGCTCACGCCTGTGATCCCAGCACTTTGGGAGGCTGAGGTGGGTGGATTACGAGGTCAGGAGATCGAGATCATCCTGGCTAACATGGTGAAACTCCATCTCTGCCAAAAATACAAAAAAAAAAAAAAAAAAAATTAGCTGGGCGTGGTGGTGGGAGCCTGGGGTCCCTGCTACTCAGGAGGCTTAAGCAGGAGAATTGCTTAAACCTGGGAGGTGGAGGTTGCAGTGAGCTGAGATTACGCCACTGTGCTCCAGCCTGTGTGACAGAGCAAGAATCCATCTCAAAGGAAAAAAAAAATACTAAGTTGTTTTTTTTTTCATCTAGTTTAGGCATTTATTAATTTCCCGCTATGACAAATGAAGATTTAGTTTATTGCTTCACCCTGTATTGCCACATAACCTTATTCTGTAACACTAGTCTTGATTTCTCCATTCATCATCTTTGCAACCTTGAAATAGTTAAGCTTACATTTCTTGTTCCATGAATAATAATATCTATCAGCTCTGCACTTGCTAAGATGAAAACGTTGTTGCTCCCTTCCTCTTTCTACCTGTGCCATCCTCTTTTACCTTCCAGTTTCTTGGTGTTCTACATTTTCTTTCCTGCTTAAGGAAGCTTTTAGTTGAAGTATAATTACACTTTAAAAAAGTACAGAAACCGTCAGTGTCAAGCTTGATAAGTTTTTGCTAAGTGACCACACCTCTGTAATCCGTACCTAGTTCTAGAAATAGAACTCTATCCCTACTCAGATGTATCCTAGTTTACATCCCACCTACTTGCTACCAAATGTCACCATTATCCTGACTTCTAACACTACGAATAAGTTTAGCCTGCTTTTGAATTTTATATAAATAATGACTATACGTATGTCCTCTTTTGTAGATGGTTTCTTTTGTTCAATGTTATGTTTGTGATATTTATCCCTATTGTTGAAATACTCAGATGTCTTTCCTTCTTATTGCTATACAGTATTTCATTGTGTGAAAGGGTTACACTTCAATTATCCAGTCTAACGTTGATGGATACCTAGGGTCTTTCCAATATTTAGACATTAGCAAAAATGCTAAAATAGTGTTGTTATATGTATTTTTTGATGAACTTATCTATATATTTCTGCTGAATATATACCTAGAAATAGAAGTACTGGGTCATAGGGGGGGTGTATGTTCAGCTTTACTAGATGGTGTAAAATAGTTTTCTAAAGTGGTTGCACTAATTTGCACTCTAACGAGCAGTGTGTGAGAGTCATACTTTCCTTACATCTTTGCCATCATTTGAAATAATTTGATTTTTTGTTATAGTATTGTGGTGGGTGGGTAGTGGTATAAAACTGTGTTTTTTAATTTGCATATATCTGATAGTTTGATTTTTTTATGCTCCTTTAACAGGATCATCTAAAATTGGTCACATTTTATTTGAAACATTCTGGCTATATGAATTCAAGTAGTGAACAAACAAAGGAAAGCTTTAAAGTATTGTGGAGAAACTTAGAGTTACAATTTTAAAAGAGACAAGTGAACAGGGGATAGCCAAGAAACAAAGGAGCCCATGTTGCATTCCACCAGAGACAGCACTGAAAATAAAAGCAAGGAGAGATGATCACATCCCAGTTATCATCTGTGCTAATTGGGACTGGGAAGCATTTGCCAAAGGTTGGCGCTGCAGACTCCAATGCTCAGAGCAGCAGGATGGCTCTTGGTGTCTGGATGCCTTTGGAGTTGCACATACAGCTTCTTTATGAAAGGAAGAAACTGGAATACAACAAAGGTAGGGTTCTATTTTAAGCCACAGTAAAAGAAAGAAATGCAGACAGTGAGCCACGACCTTCCACCTTGAAGATCACCACATCTTAGGCTCAGACTGACATTGTCCCTTCTTACTACCTCTTCTCCAGGGACTCAGAAGCGACGACATTTGACCACAGCAAGCACATTTAAATGTTTTGTCTATGATTACAATATTATTTATTTATAGAAAAAAATGGCAGTAGCATTTATATATGGGTTTATTTACTTTTGTTATTACAGTTCAGTAAATTTTTTATGAGACTATACAGGTTTGGAGTGTTTCCTCCAATCCCAACTTTGCTGTATGTCCTGATTTTTTTATGCATAATTCCATCACTTGGTGGTTTTAGAACCATATACCGCATGAAGGATGAAATTTCTTCATACTAATCACTGCTTACTCCTCTGTGTTTGGCTCACTTTTTCTGTTTCTTTGTCTGTTCTCCCTCCTTTTCCTCCTTCATTCCTTTTTTTTTTTTTTTTTTTGACTTTTGGCTTTTGGAGATTTCTCTTACTTTCTCGTGATCGCAGAAAGGCATTTAAAGTCATGTTGGTTGTAATTTATGCAGGATTCAGTTTTTAGCAGCAGGACCTTGCAGAATATTCAATCTACTATACACCCAGAAGTGAAAGTCTCTCTCCACCTTTCCTCTTGCATAAATTTATGGAAATCTCTCATCCATTGATGGTCTCTTCTGATTCTCTTCATTGTCATTGACTTTGTCCCTTTTCATTCCTTCAGTTTCATCTTAATGTGGTCTCTGGAGGGAGAAGAGATAAATGTATGTGTGTTCACACATGACTCAGAACCACAAACCAGAACTGGTTTTTTCAAACTTAAGATTTAAATATGCTCTACTTTGTTCATTAAAGGTTTTAATTGTGCGCAAAAAGACACATTAAAAATAAATTAAAATGTCAAACTGAGCTCTAAGGAAAAAAAATTATCAGTTAATGAATTGCAAAGTAATGAAAAAAAATTAACATTTCAGAAAGCAATTTCCAGATTTTCAAAGCTTTTTTTTTTTCTTCAAAAGTAAGTCTAACTTGTTGTGTGTAAGGGCCTTTGCCTACATATTTATTTATTTTTATTTGTTTAAATCAGTGATGTCAGAAGGTAACACTTTAACTATCTTGAGATGATCTTTAGGCTTTTGTAACATTAATTACTCTTATTTACTGGGGATATGGGTTACTCTCATGGCCATGGCTACAAAGCCTTCTTAAAAATAAGTTAGAGGTTTTCCTTTTCTGATTTCAGTATCTGACGAGTCCATGTTCTGAGCAGTATACCTCTCAGTTGATAGTAATACCTACACATTCATTTGAGATGGACATTTAGAAATCCTCTTTCAAATATGTCTGCAAAAATAAGATTTTCCACTAGCAGTATTTGTATAATTCAGCACTGTAGAAAAAGAGTGGTTAAAGGAATCTCCAGAATAACTAAACTAGCTTGTTTCTGCAACATACCTTGGCAGTAATAATTGTTACTGTTTTAGCCCCCAGTATGAAAGATCTTTTTTTTTTTTTAACAGTGGCCCAAATTATTTTCAGGGCAACAGCTTTCCTACAGAAATCGAGAGAGGCAATAAATCAATGGCATGTTCTTCCTCTTCAGAATCTGAAGGCTTTGTCATATTCTTCAAGCCCAAACCCAGTAACAGAAAAGGACTAGCGCTTGTGCTTAACTATTAAGTCCTCCTCTCTCTTTCTTACACACACATGCACACGCACCCACACTTGGAACTCTGAATTTGGGCGGCAGTGTCACAAGGATGAGATACATGATTGGAGTCATTTCACCAATCCATGCTCTGCTAAGGACTTTAGGCTATTCTTGCCACTAAAATCTCTGAAGATGTCTATTTCTGCCTCTTTCCCACCTGGTTTCTTCAGTCTTCTTTTCAGCCATGTGATCTTCCTTCCCTTACGTTCTGTTTCTGTCTAACCTACCTAGTTATCTTCTATTCTTTGCTAACAAACTATGCTAATGTCATTCACCTTATGACAAAGTGATTGAAGGCCATAGGCCACCAAATAGGGATATGTAAGTGGTGGTCAGTTACATCAGTCACATCTGCTTAGCTCTACAAGCTGGAATTGTATTAAATAGTACCAAGAACACACTTTATCACTGTTAGTGTTCAGAACCATAAAAGAAATGATCTGATACAGCAAAATCAAATATTACTCCACTTTGATTTCATTTTCACAATTGGAACAGGAATCAGATTCTGCACAAGAAACTTATCAGAAACAGGAAGAACAACAACTGGTCCAGCCACGAATTCTCCTTGTCCAGCCTAACCAGAGTAGAGGGGCTGCACTCATTTGATTCAATAATTTCTGCTTTCCTATGGTTTCTGTTACCTCTTTAAATTTTAAAATGCTTTTACTTCTGAGACATTTCGACATAAGTGAAATACTATAATAAAATCAATGCATGGCTGGGCGCAGTGGCTCACACCTGTAATCCCAGCACTTTGGGAGGCCGAGGTGGGCGGATCACCTGAGGTCAGGAGTTCAAGACCAGCCTGACCAACATGGTGAAACCCCGTCTCTACTAAAAATACAAAACTAGCTGGGCATGGTGGCACATGCCTGTAATTCTAGCTACTTGGGAGGCTGAGGTAGGAGAATCACTTGAATCCGGGAGGCAGAGGTTGCAGTGAGCTGAGATTGTGCCACTGCACTCCAGCCTGGGCAAAAAGAGTGAAACTCCATCTCAAAAAAAAAAAAAAAAATTATACACACACACACACACACACACACACTCACTCTACATGGAACTGGGTTCAGGAGTTGTAATAGAACAATGAAAAATAGTGGTTTAAAAAAGTTAATTTTTTTTGGCCCTAACAAGAAGTTTGGAGGTAGGGAGTGCACAGACAATGTGGTATCTCGCAGCTTTCTCTGGGACCAGGCTGCTGCTTCTCACTGCATCTCCAACATTAGCATCACCCTAGGCAGCTTCCGTCCCCATGGTCTAAAGAAGGCTGTGCTACTGTCGGACAGGAACGGGGCCTTCTCCATACCAAAAAAAATTGTAGTTGTTGTTTTAGTGCATCAGGAAGCACATTCAAGGGACTTTGCCTGCATCTCTTTGGCCAGAACTATGTGATATGGCCCCTCCAGACTCCAAGGAACTTTGGAAAAGTAACATTACCAATCTCATCAAAATTGGGGTTTTGTTAACAAAAAAGAGAGAGTGGATATTGGGCAAACAACTCACGAATGTCTGCTGTTGCCCACTACTAGTGTTTAATAGATGTTAACATTTTGCAAATTTGCTTCAGAGCCTTTTCTTGTTTTTTTGTTTTTTGTTTTTTTTTTTGAAATAGGGTTTCACTATGTTGCCCAGGCTGGTCTCAAACTCCTGGGCTCAAGTGATAATCCCTCCTTAGCCTTCTGAGTAGCTAGGATTAAATTACAGGCAGGTACTACAATGCCCAGCACAGACACTTGTTTTCTTTAAAAGACATGAAACATTGCAAAGTAAAGCTAAAGATGTATCTTCATCTCTTTTTCCTCTCTTCTACCTCAGAGGTAACCGTTAACCTGAAACTGGTATGCATGACTCCCAGAAGTATTTTTATACTTTGACTACGTATATAAATTTGATTTCTGATAATGTCAGGCTAGGTAAATCAAGCCCATCCTCATGATAAATAAGCCTGAACCCTACCTAAACTACACATGCATAAATATACATTTTTCTAAACTATATTTAAAATCTTATCAAAGTGTTAGAGAACTGACAAGGTCATAAAGAGCTAGCAGGCCAGAATTGAAGGAACGGTAGAAACTAGAGAGGCTAGCTAAACACCAGCTGCACTCGGCACTGAGGCAACCCGGACTGCAGTGTCCTGGGGTTGGATTGGGGGCAGATTTACTTCCGGTTTACCTTACCCTGGGGGCATGGTCTTCTAGGACCAGCTTGATATGTAAGAGGGTCTCCTATTAGATTCCTAGTCTCTGGTTGGGCCCTAGGCCATTGTTTCTTTTTTTCCTTATGAAAACGGAAGTCAAGTTTGCCTATATCAACAAAAGCCCTCAGGGCAAAGGCAGTTTCAATGCTCTGATGTCCTACTTGCACAGATGGGCTATCCGTAAAGGCAAGGACAGTTAACACTAGAGAAGTTATTAACATTCAGATTTCACGTTTCTCCTTAACCTTATGATTTTCTTCCATACATCACAAATTTTTTTTCTCTAATATCTTATCTCATTGATTTTTTTTGAAATCAATATAGTTATTTAAAGTCATGGATTTCTTTTCTGTAAGTACTACTTTATTTACATTCCCACAGTTTTAATATATGGTGTTTTATTATGATTTATTTATAAAACATTTCTAGTTTGTTGACCCAAAATTATGTATAAATGTACATATTTTTGTAAACATATTTATTGAAATATATGGTACATTCTGAATAGTACATAATCATAAAAGAATAGCTGCATAGGCCGAGGTGGGTGGATCACATTTCAAGAGATCGAGACCATCCTGGCCAACATGGTGAAACCCTGTCTCTACTAAAAATACAAAAATTAGCTGGGCATGGTGGGGCATGCCTATAGTCCCAGCTACTCAGGAGGCTGAGGCAGGAGAATCACTTGAACCCGGGAAGTGGAGGTTGCAGTGAGGCGAGATGAGATCGCGCCACTGCACTCCAGCCTGACAATAGAGCGAGACTCTATCTAAAAAAAAAAAAGAATAGCTGTATAAATATTCACAAAATGAATATATCCATGTAGACACCATCCAAATCAGGAAATAAACAAAAATCTGACAGTCTTTTAATTGAATTGTTTAGTTCATTTACATTTAAAGTAATTTTTGATATATATAGATTTGAGTTAATCATGTTATTTTCCATCTGTCCTTTGTGTCCTTATGCCTCCTTGATTTCTTTGGAAATAATTTTTTAAAATATTTCCTTCCTATATTAACTTTTTTAGTTACACAACCTCGCATTATTCTTTTCGAAAATATAGTAGACATCCTTGACTTGTTATAGTCTAGCTTATTTTAAGTTTTACCACTTCCCAAGCAATGCAAGAAGCTTCGAATGATTTAACGGCATTTACCTCCCTCTTGACCCTTTGTGATACCGTTTCTATGTATTTTACTTCTACATATGTATGCACTGCACAAGACTGTGCTTTAAATAGTCAATTTATTTTCTACTTATCCACATATTAGCCTTTCTGTTGCTTTTCATTTCTTCTTATAGTCCCATGCTTCTACCTAGGATCTTTAACTTAATCAATTATAGCAATTTATTTATTTATTTATTGAGATGGAGTCTCGTTCTGTCGCCCAGGCTGGAATGCAGTGGTGCAATCTTGGCTCACCACAGCCTCCACCTCTTGGGTTCAATTCTCCTGCCTCAGCCTCCCGAGTAGCTGGGATTACAGGGATGCACCACCACACCCAGCTAATTTTTGTATTTTTGGTAGAGATGGAGTTTCACCATGTTGGTCAGGCTAGTCTCACCCTCGTGACCTCAGGCGATCCGACCACTTCGCCCTCCCAAAGTGCTGGGATTACAGGTGTGTGCCACTGTGCAGGGCCAATTATAGCTATTTTAAAGTCTTTGCATCCTCACACTAATATTTGGATTACCTGTGGGTTTGCCTGTATCGTTCGTTTTTCCTCCGGGTTATTGGCCTACTAATTTTTTTCGTATGCCACTGTAGACATTTTGAAAACTTTAAAAGTTTCCGGAATGTTGTGTTTTAACATAAGGAGTCCCTTCTTCCTCTCTTAGGCAGATAAGGCAAGGGGCTAATCACCTGAATCAAGTTATGCTTTGCGCTGGTCGGGGCTGGGTTGAAGTTTTCCTGAGACTGGTTCCAAACTCCCAAGCTTTTGATTGAGAGCCTGATGGGTTTCTGTCTTTTCATCCCTGAAAACCTGCAGGAGATTCAGCTCCATCACTCCTCAAAATTCTGGTAAATATATTAAGAAAGAGGCTGGCTGTGTGTTTGAGGCAGGCCCGCTCTCCAGGGGGACTTTGTCTCATGTGGACTGGGAGACTAATGGATTTTTCACTCTGCTTTTGGAAGCCCTTGGCCTAGCTCCTTGACTTTCTGTGGGTTATGCAGGACTCCGTAAATGTTCCATGGGGAAAATCAGCCACTGTTTGGGGCTTGGGCATCTAGTGTCACATGACTGCCCAAATCTAGTAGATTTCCTCTGCATGGACCCAGCCCAGTCCTCAGTCCGCGCACAGAACTGGCAAAAAAAAGAGGAGAAAGCTGCTGGCAATTTTCAGCTCACTCAAAAGGGCTTTTAAAAAAAGTCTTTCCTTCTGAAAATCAGACTAATCTAGTCATCATTGCTTCCATTACTTGCTAATACCTTAAAAATATGATTTTGTAATTTGCCCAGGTTTTCTAGTTGTTGAAGTGAGAACACGGGGCTGCCACTGTCTACTGTATTCTGCCCAGAAGCAGAAATTGACTACTCTAACAATTTAAAATATACAATACTCATACTAAAAAAAAACTATAATTAGTCAATATCACTACTCTTATTTTGACTACTATAAAAACTTTAGAGGAGTAAAATTAACATTAAAGAATGTAGGAATGGCAAATATACAAGCAGCCACTACCCCTAGGACTGAGGCAGGTACACATCTGGAAAAGGGCCTTCTCCCCAGGCGAGAGTCAGATTTTACTGAAGGGGTATGGTTGAGGTCCCCTGCATGGTGGAGAAGTCTGCTTAGGCTCCACAGTCTGGGGATGGTAGGCAAACACGCTGCTAGAATGCTGGCAACACTGCTAGCAGACCACCTATTAGAGACTGCCAGTGATGAACTTTCCTGGACCCACCCACTGTGTTGCAGTGGAAGTCACTGGGAAGCCACCTGCTAGGGTGCCCATAGAACTTGCTGGAAGCTGTGCACCATGTGTCTCTTACATGCTACTGCTAGGGAACTGGCCCTCACCTGTCAACTGCCCACTGGCTGCCACAGGAACTGGAAGAGTAAAGCAATAGAACCAGAAACAGAAGCCCCTTCCTCCTGCTGGTCCTTCCAGGGCCCTCTACTGTCAAGGACTAACGTTGCAACAGCTGGGGTCTGGCTCTACCTCCCAAAGGAGGGCACAGAAGAGTGGACTAAGAGCCAAGAGGAATACATTGATAATTGGCACAGATTTTCTTTTGCTCACCCTTGCTACTTGCACCCCATCCTTCCTTTGTTCATAGTTTGATTTCTGAAGTACATCTTTTAGCAATTATTTTAGCAAGGGTCACTGTATAAATTTTCTCAGCTTTGTTCATCCCAAATTGTCTATTTTACCCTCCTCCTTGAATAATAATTTAGCTGGGTATTAAATTCTACACTGACTGGTAAAACATTATTTCATGTCTTCTTATCTCTGTGGCTCTTATTAAGATTTTTGCTCTTAGTTTAATTATTTGTAGGCGATCTGTCTCTTGTTGCTTTAAAGATTTTCTGGGTTTTTTTTTTTTTCTCGTCTAGAGTTTCCTATCAATGTTCCAGGTTTTTATTTTATTTGGGAGTCTGTGTTTCTTCCATTGGTGGAGTCATTTGCAGAAAATCTCTATCATTTCTAGAAAAATCTCTCCCATTAACTTTCCAAAGATTGCCTTCTTAATTCACTCTGTTTTCTCCTTCTGGGACTACTATTATCTGCATGTCGATGCTTTTATTCTTTTCTCTATGTATTTTATAGATACTTTTGTCCAACTTTCTGTGCTGAATTCTGTGCAGATTACTCAGTTCTTCTTGTCCACTATTTTCTCTACGGCTATGTTTAATCAGCTCTTGAGCTCATTCTTTGAAGGTTTGTTTTTCATTTGTAGAAGTTTTATTTGGTTATTTTTCAAATCTGCCTGTTCTTGTCAAGTCTCTCTGCTTTTTCTACTCATTTACAAATTTTCTTTTAAGCATATTTATAATATTTTCTTTTGGATTGTTTTATTATCAGAAGTTACCTTAGTTCTAAGCCCATTCTAAATTCTTTATTCTAAGTACTTTAGTTCTAAGCCCAGTTCTAAATTCATTATTGTATTTTATTGTATATTTTGACAATACTTAAGGGTGATTTCCTTGTGAGTTTTTAAATTTTGGATTGGATGTATATTCAGTATTTCGCTTTTTGGAGAATGCCGTGCAACTGGCTGAGGAAATAACCCTTCATAATGTGTTTGTGTTTACTCATGCTAGGAAATATAAATTTGTATCTTTAATAGCATAGGCCAGAGATTTGTGATGTCTCAGTGGTATCAGTCTGGGTCTAATCAGGAGACAGAAACTACACATAATAATTTAAATAAGTTAGTTTGCTCTAAGGCATTATTAAGCTATGATAACAGAGGAACTAAAAAGATGTAAAGGGAATGCTACATTGAGACTCTAGGGTTGAGAGAGAATACCCAAGGAAGGGCACATTTGGACAGGATGGGGCCTCCTTGGGGCTGGGGTACAAACCTCATTGGCAAAGATGCAGCTGCAGCTCACAGGAAGGAGAGGAGTTTACTGCAGCCCATCCGCAGTTACTGGTCAAACAGGAAACAACCTTCTGGGTACAGCTATACCAAGGTGTGAAGTCTGAAGCACAGGAAGTCTAATCAGGAGGACCATGGAAAGGTGGTCACAGGACTGACTGGAACGGTGAGGTCACCGAGGGACCGTGCAGAACATCACTGGATGTCCCCCTTCACCCACCCTTCTGACCAACCATGTAACAGGAGCAATAAAAAGCCAAACCCTCACACAGGAACCAGGAAGGGAAGCCCCTTTCCTCCTGCAGTGTCCCTCCAGCGCCCTCTGCTGACAAGTATAGTATGATCCTTACTGTGAAGGAGAAAGGCTTACAGTGTTCAGACTATGATCCCAGACCAGGTATTACAAGTTCAAAGTGGGGAGGCAATGAATTAATAAATGCCTCAGTTTATCAATCCATCTGGATTGGTATTTTTCTTCTCCAGAATGTGAGCAAAGACACCCTTGATCTATGTACCAGTAAATAGATTATTGTTGGTCCACCTTTCTGTACAGGTGCCACCCTTCGAGAGTTCAGGTTTTAAGCAGTGGCCCTGTTCCCACTCCCTACCTCACGCGGACTCAAGGACTTTTTCCTGTTCCCACACGGGCATTAAAGCACACACCTCTAGGAAACTGGTGTCAATATCTTCTCATCCAATTTGGCAGCTGCTCATCACTTACTGCTTTTCTTTTACGTTCTCTTCTCATTTTTATCACTTGGGAATTTCCCTTTCTTGGTTGTGAACTCAGCTGTGCATTAAAAACAAAGTGACATACATTATACCTAGCATTTCTGAGAGGTCTTAGAGGGAAGAGTTCAGTCTCTATTCCTCTGGCAGCTTAACAATACCTGTTCTTGTTCTCTTTTGCAACTTTCTGGGGTGGACATCTTTTTTTTTTTTTTTTTTCCAGAAAAGGTCTGGCTCTATCACTCAGGCTGGAGTGCAGTGACGTGATCTCAGCTCACTGCAACCTCTGCCTCCTGGGCTCAAGCAATCCTCCCACCTCAGCCTCTTGAGTAGCTGGACTACAGGCATGCACCACCATGTCCAGCTCATTTTTGTGTTTTTTATGGAGATGGGGTTTTGCTATGTTGCCCAGGCTGGTATTGAACTTGTGAGCTCAAGCAATTCACCTGCCTCAGCCTCCCAAAGTGCTGGGATTATAGGCGTGAGCCACCGCACCAAGCCTTGGGCCAGAAAACTTCTTGAGACATATCCTAGAAGATTTAAAATGTAAATAAAATAACCCTCACAGCAAGTTGCATTATTTTATTTTAGCATGTCATCAGACCATGGCTGCTAGTTTAGGTGATTAATGAGCTAGACTATCTCAAGCTTGGTGGACTGGCTTGTACAGTGCTTGTCACCTGTGACTTTCATATGTGCATTTTAAAAACACTGCAGAGATGAATTTGTGCCGGCAAGAAGGGATTTTAATTTCCACCTGAGGGCTCTGCATACTTTGGTGGGTGTGTAACCAATTTCCATTTCATTAGTTATGTAAGATGTGACTTAACTCAATAACTGGATCTGGTCCACATTTCTGATTTACTTCAGCAATGTATTAGCACAACATATAGATTATGCTATGCATTGGCCTTACCCTTAGTTTAATTTTGGAGGTTGGTGTATCGTTTTACTGGAGAAACTTTTGCTCTAGAAATGTAAGGAGACTTTCTCTGAGCTTCTGACACATTATGCATACATCTGTACTATAGTGCCTATCAATTGCAATCTAATTTTTGTTTACTTGCTGACATTCCCTTCAAATTAGATCTTAGAGGATGAGATCTTTTTATCTGCCCCAGGGCCTCACACAGCTGCAGAAGGGAGATGATAATTAAATAAATTTTAAGTAAAACACTTTTTGCCTAGGATCATACAGCTAGAAGTAACACAGCAGTGTGTGCAGCCACTATACTCTAGTATTTTAACTGCAGCGAAAGGCATGTGAGGGAATTATAGCTGGGTAGGTAAGCAGATTCCAGATCTTGGAATATTTTGTATACCATACTTGGATTTTTGAGTTCTCTTAAGGCCTTGGGGAACCATTCAGGAGTTTCTATGTGAAGGGTGAGATGATGAGAAATGCATTTGGAAAGATCAATTTGTTGGTTTTGTGTAGACCCTATAACCATAAAAACGGCTCTTATGAAATATTGGTGGAATGAGAATGAATACAAGAATGAATCAGGAGGTGCATCTTGGCTCTCCACAGTACACTTTGGTTCTGTTGTCCGAGACAGAGTGCTAGCTGGGAGGTGTTATGGACTGAACCGTGGCCCCTCCAAATTTATATATTGAACTCATAGCCCAGGACCTTAGCACATGACAGCATTTGGAGATACCAAAGAGGTAATTAAGTGAACATGAGACCATTAGAGTGGGCCCTAATCCAATCTGATGGGTATTCTCATAAGAAGAAAAGATGAGGACACAGAGAGAGACACCAGGGGTGAGCATGCATACAGGGAGGAGCCTGTGAAGAGACAGCAAGAGGGCGGTCATCCATGAGCCAAGCAGAGTGGCCTCAGAGGAAACCAACCCTGCTGGCACCTTGATCTTGGACTTCCAGCCTCCAGAACTATGAACGAAGAAATTTCTGGGTTTTGCCACCCAGTCTGCAATATTTTGTTATGGCAACCTTAGCAAACTGATATAGGCTGGCCCAGTGTGACCATCCCTACCTACTTTGGAGTAAAATCTGTAGGAGTGATGGTAAAGAACATTTTAGAAGGAGTTTCCATTAGGCATAAAAGTACTTCCTCAGGTGTAGAAGATGAAGTATTAGGATGTCTGCCCCAGACCTTCCCAGGTTTAAGGAGAAAGTTGATCAGATTTTGGTAGATTCCTGCCTGAAAGTAGAGGAATTCATTAAGTGGCACCATGAGATATTTTCTAGCCTTCTGGATTTTTATTAATTAGATTATTTATTTAGCATTTATTAAACATGTAAATGTACTCTGCATTGGAGCATATAACCAGGTCATATTCTTGAGGTTAAGTAACAAATAATTAATTAGTTAATTAATTCCTACTAGTTAGACACAGACCTTGTCTTCTGCAATGTAACAGTTTAGTGAAGAAAGATAGACATGAGAACAGATAATTACACAAAAGCACAATCAGGGCTATAACAGAGATATTATGATTGTGCTGTAGGAACACAGTGCACCTGGGGAGTAAGAAAAGGCTTCCCACAGGAGGTGATTTTAAACAGGGTCTTAAAGTGTATGTAGGAGCTCATCAGGTTAATAAAGGTACCAGGGGAGGAAGAGCATTCTAGACCATGGGAAAGCTTGGGGCAGAAGCTCAGAGACATGAGAGGGCATAGGGTTTTTGGGGATCAGTGAGAACTGCAGTGGGACAAGGCACATAAGGTGGGAGCAGAGAGCCATGAGCAATGCCGCTGGAAAAGCAGGTTCCTGCCGGGTGGTGGAGGACCTGGGACTCCACGCTCATACCTTTGACGCTAATTTTCTAGGCTACGGTGATTGGGTGGGTGAACAAGATCACCGTAGCCACTGCAGAGGGACCCAGCTCTCCAATGGATCATCCTTGCTACCCCATTGGCTAGTTCTAATGTGACCACGTGTTTGGCCTTTTGGCTGCATTGCCTGCTGCCTTGATTCTCTGGGTTTCTCCCCTTTTTCTGAGTTTGTCTGTGAGTAGAGTGAGAGGGATGTAGTAGGAGAGGAGGTCAGACAGGTGGCAGGGGATAATAATGTAGGCCTAGATGACCTTTTGGCTTTTTCTGTCAGTGACAACAGAACCTTTGGAGAGCTTTG
Source organism: Rhinopithecus bieti (assembly GCF_001698545.2). Lineage (NCBI taxonomy): Eukaryota > Metazoa > Chordata > Mammalia > Primates > Cercopithecidae > Rhinopithecus > Rhinopithecus bieti. The sequence continues at coordinate 1,983,141 of NW_016803664.1, forward strand.
GGCAAGGAGTAGAGAGATTGGTCCTAGATACTAAAATGATCATTCTGGATGCTCAGTGGAGAAGAAACTGTGGACAGCTAAGCATTGAAGCAGGAGTTTCACAGATGCCAGAATGGTGGTGTTCCTTTGAGGACGGGTAAAGACATTTTTGGTTGCATGAAGGAGAGTTGCATGGCCTTGGGTGAGAACACCAGGGGAGAGGGTGGCGAGGGGAACTGAAGTAAGGAAGCAAAGGCACACCTGGGGGTTGAGAAGCCCGTGGACACTGATGAAGTTAGACAGTTCTTCTTTGCTATGCTACCCAGTGTTGAATTCTCTCCCTACTTGGGAGGGAAGACAGTCTGTTATTGTGTGTTGCAAGGGAGAGCTGCCACCTCCTTTAAAAAAGCTCTTGGCAGAGGATGTCAGAAAGAATGGACTGAGGACCTAGGTTCAGCCAACTGGAAGTCCACACCCAGAACCCTCCAACTCACTGGAATAATCCACAGAAGATATTCCATCAGCGAATAAATTCTTTACTGATGACTGCAACAAGGTGAGGCTCTTGCTAGCAGCAATGATACCAGAGGTGGTATCACCAACAAAGGCCCCTTGCCAGTGGCTGGGCTTCCTCTCTCTCATCCTGCCCCCTACAGGACTGGCTTTCCCAGTCAGTTCTGTTGCTTGCAACCAACAACTCTGCAGATCCAGTGGTGAAAGGTGTTTTTTTACCCTAGAATTTTGCAGAGTACTACTTTTTAAAGAAAGTCAGTTCTAATTAGAGCAACCCTCACTCAAGATTAGATAGGGGGTGAGAAGAGGTCACAGAAGCTATTCAGTATAAGATTGTATTTATATAGGAGGAGAGCGGGGGTGAGAACAAAGACAGGCAGATGCAAGGATGACATGAAACAAATTAAAATGTCTTATGCGATCAGTTAGAATACCTCAGTAAAATTGACACATGATTTTTGTGACTTTTTTCTTTTAAATTTATTTTAACAATTCTTTTGAAGAGAGCTACTGATTAAATATTAATTCTGTTCTTAGTTGAGTGTTCTGATTATGCAGAAATAGTTTCCTATGGACTAGAAAAGTTGAGCATACTTTTCATGGTTCTTTGCATCTCATACGCTTTCCTAAGTGGAAGAAGCCTGATTTTATTATCAGTTAGAAACTTCAGTTCCAAATAACCATTGTGGTTAAAGCACTGGACTGGAGTCAGGAGTTTTTAGCTGTGAAAACTCAGTTTCACTCCATTCTATTAAGGAATTTGGAGCAAATGATCTTAAAAGTTTCCCACAACCCCAACATTTTGATTCTACCTTAAACTATTAAGAACTTATTAGGGCATTTTAAACTGGCAAAAAAGTTTAGAAAATTGAGTAATAGACAGGAATGTATCTATTATTTAGCTTTAATGTAACAGTTTGCAGTATTTGCTTCTGATTTTCTTTCAGTTTTAAAAAATTTCCATTCAATCAAAATTGACTTTTTTTGGTATACAGTCCTATGAATTAAAACATTTTTATTGTGGTAAAACATACATGAACTTTACCAACTTAACCATTTTTAAGTGTCCAATTCATGGTGTTAAGTATATACACATTGTTGTACAACCACCACCACTATCCATTTCTAGAAACTTTTCATCTTCCCAAACTGAAACTCCATATCCATTACGCAATGAGTCCCTTCCCTCAGTCCCTGGCAACCATTTTCTTTGTGAAATTTAGTCCTGTGAACTTTGTTTGTTTGTTTTTTTGTTGTTTTTGAGATGGAGTCTCACACTGTTGCCCAGGCTGGAGTGCAGTGGCGCGATCTTGGCTCACTGTAAGCTCCGCTTCCCGGGTTCACGCCATTCTCCTGCCTCAGCTTCCCAAGTAGCTGAGACTACAGGCACCCGCCACCGCGCCCGGCTAATTTTTTGTATTTTTAGCAGAGACAGGGTTTAATTGTGTTAGCCAGGATGGTCTCGATCTCCTGACCTCGTGATCCGCCTGCCTTGGCCTCCCAAAGTGCTGGGATTACAGGCGTGAGCCATTGAGCCTGGCCAGTTCTGTGAATTTTAATGCACTTGTAGATTTGTGTTACCATCACCACAGCTAGGGTACAGAAGAACCCCACCACCCTGGTGCACTATTCCTTTATAGTCCCGTCTTCCTCCTGACAACTACTAATCTATTCTTCATCACTATAATTTTGTCTTTTCATAAATGTCATAAATGGAGTAATAAATTATGTGACCTTTACTACCGGTTTCTTACATGCAGCGTGATGCCTTCAGATCCACCCAAGTGGTACAGTGTGGGTATCCACGGTTTGTTCCCATTTACTCCTCCCTGTGCACCTCTCTTCAACCCCACTCCTCTTCCTCCCTTGCCAAAGGGAACCCCTGCCCTGAAATCAGTGTGTTAGAATCTCATGAATATTTTAATAGTTTTAGCCTCAAAACAATGTATGTTTTTTGTTTCCTAATGTTTAAAATGTAAATAAATGGCATCATAACATAAAAACCATGCTGTAAAATGTTTCTATAACTCACCATTATGTTTTTGAGGGATATCCACGTTGGTGCCATGTGAATGCTGGGTTACAAATCTTCATCAGTCTATAATATTCTGTTATATGACTACATCATGTATTCATCCGTTTGCCTGTGGAGAAACATGTTTTTCCCTGTCTGGCTGTCTCATTCTCTCACACTGAATAGCAGTACTTGGTTCCCTCCTAAACCCCACCCCCTTCCCCAGGGCCTCCAGTCCCAAAGCAGGCCTTGCTGATGGTCAGAAATACCCACAATGGGGGCAAATCCCAAATCTCATCTTCAAGCTGGCTGCTTGCTTGGCTGAGTACCGGGGTGGAGCCTGTGTCTGGATCCGTGGACCCTTAAGCCCAAGGTGTGAATGAGGTCTCAATCCTGGATGTATGTTGCAGTCTCCAAAGCAGTCCTTTAAACAGGGAAGAGGGAGAGGAGAGAGCGTAGGAAGGAAGAGAGAGGAGAAGAGGGAGAAGGAGGGAAGGGAATGGGAAACGGGGAGGGAAAGGAGAGAGAGAGGGAGAAAGAATTAAAGAAATTCAGTCAGAGTTTCTGGGCAGTGGTATTTTTCTAAAAACTTATCAAGTTAAAGATGCAGCCAGGGTAACAAACCCTTGATTAAAACAAACAGAACAATGTTCCAGGCAACATTTTCTAGCTTTCCAGAAGGTTTGGGAGCCCCAAACCCTGACTCTCCACTCCCTCCATCTCCTACCCCTTTTAGCCCCTGTGGCCCTGTGGGAGCCACCATCTGAGCCTGCTTTCAGAAACAGGCAGCAAAGCCCTGGCCTCAGTCCAGCTCCTGGTGGGCTTTCTTGTCATTTCTAGTACACAGCGATGTTGATCTGGTTTCTGAGTCTCACTACAGTGTATAAGTCTCCTCCATTTGTTCTTTGTCTGATCTTTCTATATGCTGGAGCAAAGATGTTACCTGAGAGCATGAACTTACAGACATGTTTCCAGTCTCACTTTTGAAAGCACACTTTACCCGCTGAAGCACTGCTATTGTACCTTCAAAGGAACTTACGCTGCCGCCTTATAAATACCTTCTTTTGTGTTTTGCCTTTTTTAAATGAAAAGTTACGGCTTTTCTCATTTCGGAAATAATTCATGCTTGCAGTAAAAAGTTCAAACGTTATGGAAATGTATGACTTAGGAAATGAAAGAACGTGTTCTGTCATCATCCCCCTGCAGATGATGACCACAAAAAATCTTGAGCCTATTTTTCCATATGTTTACCATATACATACTAACATTAAAAACAATAAAAATGAAATTACGTTGGAGAACAGTAGGGCCAATTGATTTCTGCACTTAGTGTATCATGGAAAGTTTTCAGTACTTACTTTACTTATTTCATTATTTTTAATGGACACATGGTGTTCCTTTGTCTGGTTGTGCTGTGGTGCATTTACTGAGGGTCATTTGGGAAGTTTTGGTTTTGGCATCATAGATGGTGCTGAAATAAACTTTTGTTATGTACCTCTGTGTGCATTTATGCAAGGTCAAAAACTGCTTTATCTCTTAGAACAGAAGTGAATGCATTTGCAGGGGGAAGGAGAGAGCGGAGGGAGGTTGGTGCCCTTCTCAGCAGTCAGAAGGCAGTAGATGCTTGGGGCTACTTTAGACACTCGGCCCTAGGAAAATGTATTTCCTGAGTCTCAAAACTCTCAATACCACGCACACCATGACAGGTTCCCTTCACTCCACCCTCTCCTGAACGTTCTGGATTGAGGAACAGCAGTCTCCAGAAGGTTAACTTGGAAAGGTTAGGGCAGTTTGGGTTTTTGTTTGTTTGCTTGTTTTAGCGCTAGATTGCTTATAAAGTGTAGTATTTTTCAAACTGCAGAGCTGTGACGCATTCATATTATGAAATAAAATTAGAGGGTTACAAACAAGCAATTGAAAAATAGGGGACAGAGCGAGACTCCATCTCACAAAAAAAAAAAAATAGAATAGTACAGAAAATGAGAGTGCATCACGTGAAGTAAGTGTAAGTACTGTTTACTTGAAATTTTATTTCAGGCGTGTGTGTGTACCTGTATGTGTGTGTGTGTCTTAAGTCAGGTTCCCTAGAAGCAGAGCTCAACAGAAGAGTTCTGGGTGTATGTAATCTGGAAAAGTGAGGGGAGCTGGCTGGGGCAGGAGAAGAAGCTGAGCGAAAGTATGTGCTCCCAGCCTGATTGCTGGGGCTCTGATGCTTGAGTTGTTCCACAGACCTGGTGCTGCCTTAGGGAAGGGGTCAACCTGTGAACTCCCAGGTTCATCAGTTGTGGGCTGTGGGCTGATCTGAGGAGTAGGGGTGCATAACCTGGAAAGTCAGCTCCTATTCTGCAAGGACAGTTCTCCAGAGGATGAGGCTGCTGTGATCTTCATCTACTGGGGATGAGTACCCCAGCCTGAATGAGGTTGCCAATGGTGTCCTTTACTGGACCTGACAGACAATGTATTCCTTCTTAATGTGGGTCATGGCAAAAAAATGTTGGAGAAGCACTGGATCTGAAGAACTTAGTCTATCAACCTGTGGTAAAGAAAATGAGGCCTTATCACTATCTTTTCCTGATTTCATTAGACAAAGGCAAGTTCCACATATAATTAGAATTTTGTCCCCATCAGAGAAAAAGTCACCACAATTTCTGAATGAATCCAGAGTGGGAAAGAAATGCAGAAGATGTTTTTAATAAGTTAAGCTTAAGCCTTCAGGTCCAGGATATATCTAAGGAGGCTTAGTGCCTCTCCTGGCTTGGAGCAAACCACCCTGGAGGTAAGGTAGGTAGGCTCTTAGGGGAACCTTGAAACCCACAAGAAGCATGACACGTGTTCAGGGAGCATTAATTTTACTCAGCTAAATATTTTAAAACTTGGTGGGTTTTTTTTAAGACCATAAATATAAGATGCAACAGAATGTGAAATTCGCATGAACTTTTAAGATGAAGAATAAAATTACAAAGATATTTGAGATTATAGGTTGCCACTTTGGACTATTCTCCTAGGCTCTCAGAAGTTCTTGTTCATTTGCTTCTGCAGTTAGGCAGTCAAGGAGAAAATTAAGAAAAGCAGTAGTTAGAGTCATTATTATTCTCCTTTCAGGAGAGTCCAGTTAACTTGTAAGCTGGGCTCTGAATCCTCCAGGCTCTGAACAGATGACATTCATCCAATAGGCAGTCTTGATCACCAATCCTAAAATACCAGAACCGTCTGGTCCGTCAAGAGATAGTTATTAAGCACCAATGAGGTGCTAACATTGGGGTTAAAATGATGAAGAAGACAGACCATCCTGCTCTGATGGGCCATTCTGGTCAGGGGAGACAGGCAAAACCAAATAAACAATGTGGTAGTCATTAAAACTATGCACCAAATCTTTGGGCTTCCTGGGTTGAGTTAACTCATGCTAACTCTGCTGGCGTGAGTTAAGAGGACACATAACTGAGGTCCTTGGGGGTGGCCCCTTGACCAGTTCTGGCCAATGAGTGGTGAGCGGAAGTGTGGTACCCTTCTGGGCTGAGCATTTCGTGCAATGATCTCTAAAGCTTTCTTTTCCCTCTGGCACCATGACCTGGGCAGCGCTCCACATGGTCGCTGCCCATCAGCCTGGTCCCTGAGCTGAGCCTCCCAGTCGGTCCACAAAGCACATGTGGTGTGAAAAAGCTAGAAACTTTTACTATTTAGCCTCCTGAGATTTGAACATTGTTTATTATTGCACTTTAATGTAAACCACCTTGCCTGATATAAACCAACAAATTAAAACAAGTTCTGATAACTGCCTTGAATAAAATGAACAGGTTGCTAATGGCACCTGACAGAGGGTGGCCTACAAGTCAGGAAATGCTTCTGTGAAGACATGAAATGTAAGTTGGGACCTAATCCATCCAGGTAATGGGTATTTCCACCATGGTTTTGCTCTGTTACTGCGAGGAGTGAAGTAGGCCCTTGAGTCATAGAACCAGGACAGGCAGGAAATAGGAGACACAAACTTACTCAAGGGTATGCAGCTAATTGCTGGCAAAACTGGTGCTCTAACAGCAGCATCTGGGCTTGGGTCCAGGCCCTTTTCGCTCAGGCTGCCCCAAAGGCAAGTGAGGTGTCTAGGGTGCAACACTGAAGGAGACAAGCTCTCTGGACCTATCCTGCATTTGCACGACCTGAGAGTCAGTGCCTCCCTAAATGTGTTCTGGAGACTCATTCTTAAACAGGCACTCATCCTCAGGGTCACACAAGGGTGAGGAGGACACTGAAAGGTTACCTTCTTAAATATTGTACCCTAAGCACCCTGCTGGCCTCACCCTAGTCCCAGCTCTGTCCACACCATTGTTCTTAGTGAAAATAATAAACAAGCACACAACATTCAGGTGACTGTGGCTGTGTCCTTGGCATTCTGGGTGTGTCTGCTGATCTGATCTGAAAATAGCACTGCCCTCATTGAGATCCTGTGACAGACAGCACAGCACTTCTAGACAGGAAAGTGCAGTTTTGATCTGCTAAAATTGGCTTTCTAAAGCCATTGGTGGGCAACCAAGTAAGGAGACGCGGGAGTGAGTTTCAGGAGTTTTAGGAAGATGGGGCTGGCCTGTGCCCATCTTTCCCCTTGGCAGGGTAAAAGCCTTCATCTCCTCTGGAAACAGTGGTTTCAGCTACAGAGAAGGAATTTAATGAAATGCATTCCCACAAGGTGTCAATGACTAACAGTACGCTCTTTCCTGGAAGCCGGTTTGGTAAACAATAGGAGAAGCTAGCACATGATCTTTGTAGAGCAGTTCCTGTATGTAGACACTGGGCTGGTGCTTCATAAGCATTTAATCTCATTTATGCCCTTTGGCATGATGAGGTTGGTGGTTGGTTTTATTATCACCACTGTATTAGTCCGTTTTCAAGCTGCTGATAAAGACATACCCGAGACTGGGAAAAAGGAGGTTTAACTGGACTTACAGTTCCACATGGCTGGGGAGGCCTCAGAATCATGGTGGAAGGTGAAAGGTGCTTCTCTCATGGTGGTGGCAAGAGAAAAATGAAGAGGCAGCAAAAGCGGAAACCCCTGATAAACACATCAGATCTCGTGAGACTTATTCACTATTACGAGAATAGCATGGGAAAGACCGGCCCCTGTGATTCAATTACCTCCCCCTGGGTCCCTCCCACAACATGTGGGAATTCTGGGAGATACAATTCAAGTTGAGATTTGAATGGGGATACAGCCAAAACATACTGCCCCCTGTACAGAGGAAGAACCTATCTCTCTGGGTCTAAATAACTCACCCTTTGAACGTTTGTGTCTAACTGTTAACCACTTGAGGACAATGGGCACAGAAAGGGTGAAAACACCTGACTGGTGAACAGAAGTGCTAACCTGGAGGAGAGGAAAGAGAACAGAAGACAAACGAAGCCGCCTACTTTACAAGGTTGTCAACCCAGGTTAACTTTACCCTGACTGGGGTAAAATTTACCAACGCCACCACCTCCTGGACCATGGTTCTTAAGAATTTTCTGCTAAGCTTGGTGAATAAGTGGGTGCGTTTTCAACAAAAACCAATGTTTGTATAAACTTTCAGAGGCATGGGAAGCCTCCATTTTGTCACAATATTATTTCATTCCATTTTACCAAGGTAGAACTTATAAATCATGGGACCCACCCATTGTAAATGGATGATTTGGCGTCAATTTATACAACTGTACAGCCATCACCACTGCATCACTCCAAAAATTCCCCATGATGCCTGACACTCCCTTTCCTACCTGCCCCTCCTCTACCCCTCCCCACCTCCACTTCAGCCAATTTCTGCTTTCTGTATCTATAGTTTTGCTGTTAGTAGACCTTTCTTATAATGGAATCACACATATATAGCCTTTTATGTTTGGTTCTCTCACACAGCGTAATGTTTCTGAGTTTTGACCTTGTTGCTAAGTACTGTTCCATTGTGTGGATACACCACATGCTATGGTTTGAATGTTTGTTGTCTCCTTTGAAATTCATGTTGAAACTTGATGCCCCATGCAACAGTATTAAGAAATTGAGCCTTCAGGAGGTGATTAAGCCATAAGGGCAGAGACCTCATGGTTGGGTTTAGTACCTTATAAAAGGGCTAGAAAGAACTAGGTAAGAATCTTTTGTGGGTTTTTTTGTTGTTGTTTGTTTGTTTGTTTTTTGTTCCTTCCACTGTGTGAAGACACGGCATTACTGCCATCCAGAAGTCACAATGACAAGGTGCCAGCTTAAAAGTAGAGATTGGGCCCTCATCAGACACCAAATACTAGCATCTTGGTCTTGGACTTCTAGACTCCAGAACTGTGAGAAATAAATTTCCGTTGTTTATACGTTACTCAGTGTCAGGCATTTTGTTATAGAAGCACAAATGGACTAAAACACCACATTTTTAAATCCATTCACTACTTGATGAACATTTGGATTGCTTCCAGAGTTGAACTATTACGCCTAATGCTGCTATGAACATTCATGTACAGATCATGTACAAATAAAACATATTTTATTTCTCTTGTGTACATACCTAGGAATGGAACTGTAGGTTGTATGGTGGATGCATATTTAACTTCTTAAGGAACTGTCACACTTTTTCCAAAGACACTGCAACCATTTCACATTCCAACAGTGTGTATGAACATTCCAGTTTTTCCACATCCTTGCAAACACTTGGTAGCATCGGACTTCTTTGTTATAGACATTTAGCAGATGGTATCTCACTGTGGTTTTAATTTGCACTTCCCTACAGTCTACTGGTGTTGAGCATCTTTTCACATTTTTATTAGCCATTGATACATCTTTGGTAAAATATTTATTCAAATCTTGACTCATTATTAAATGTTAAGATTCTTTTTTGTTTGTTTTTGAGACAGAGTCTTGCTCTGTCTCCCAGACTGGAGTCTGGGATTTTGGCTGGAGTCTGACATGATTTTGGCTCACTGCAACCTTGGCCTCTCAGGTTCAAGCGATTCTCGTGCCTCAGATTCCCAAGTAGCTAGGATTACAGGTGTGCACTATCATGCCTGGCTAATTTTTAAATTGTTGGTAGAGATGGGTTTTTGCCATGTTGGCCAGGCTGGTCTCAAACTCCTGAGCTTAAGCGATGTGCCTGCCTCAGCCTCCCAAAGTGCTAGGATTACAGGCGTGAGCCACTGCATCCAGCCCATTTTTTTTTTTTTTTGAGATGGAGTCTTGCTCTGCTGCCCAGGCTGGAGTGCAGTGGCACAATGTCGGCTCACTGCAAGCTCCGCCTCCCGGGTTCATGCCATTCTCCTGCCTCAGCCTCCTGAGTAGCTGGGACTACAGGTGCTCACCACCGTGCCCGGCTAATTTTTGTATTTTTAGTAGAGAGGGGTTTTCACCATGTTAGCCAGGATGGTCTTGATCTCCTGACCTTGTGATCCGCCCACCTTGGCCTCCCAAAGTGCTGGGATTACAGGCATGAGCCACCGCGCCCAGTCAATTTTAAGAATTCTTTATATGTTTTGAATATAAGCCTTTATCAGATATATAAAATTTTTTTTCCCAGTCTTTGGCTTATATTTAAATTTCTTTTGAAATTAAAATGAAGGCAGAAGTTGTTTAATTTTGATGAAGTCCTGTTTATCACTTTTTTCTTTTACAGATCATGCTTTGTTGTCATATCTGAGAAATCTCCATCTAAGCCAAGGTTATAAAGATTTTCTCCTATGTTTTCTTCTTGACGTTTTGGATTTCAGCTCTTAAATTTCGTTCTAGGATTATTTTGAGTTAATTTTGCGCAGCCATATCTTTTGAACCTGCCTCTTGACAGATGAGGAAACTGACACAAAGGGGCTTGGCTCTGATTCTCTCTTTTTTTTTTTTCCTAAAAGACAGAGTCTTGCTCTGTTGCTTGTGCTGGAGTGCAGTGGCATGATCACTATTCACTGGAGCCTCAACCTTCTGGGCTCAAGGGATCCTCCTGCTGCAGCCTCCTGAGTAGCTGGAACTACAGGCATGTGCCACCATACCTGTCTAATGAGAAAACTTTTTTTAAATAGAGATGAAGTCTCACTGTGTTACCCAGGCTGGTCTCAAACTCCTGGCCTCAAGCAATCCTCCCTCCTTGGTCTCTCAAAGTGCTGATTACAAGCATGAGCCACTACACCCAGTCTCTCAGGTTCTTAAGCAAACTAGTGGTAGAACTAAGGTGATTGTTAGGGTCCCTCTCACACAATGTTTGCTCCTATGGAGTTTATTCTAGTCTACATCTTCCACCTTTAGGGCTGCATGATTGTTGTCTCTCACCTCCCCTGTGAAAAAGCCCTGTCTAGTGTTTAAGCCAGATTCTTCTTGTCAGCACAGGTCCACTGTGTCTGCTCCTTGACTCAGTGGAAGCAGTTGCTCAGCACCAGCTTCCATACACTTGGAAGCAGCTGAGCCCATGTCATCCCCGTTTCTAAATAGCTTTGGCTCCTTTTCCGCCTGGGGGCTGTCTCTATCCCTTTCAATGCTTGCACTGCTTCCTGACACTAATGTGCTCTACATGGCAGGTGCCACTTTGTGTTTGAACATTATAACTTTGAAAGCAGGGGACGCCTGGGAACATATCATTGGGTGGATTTCCCAGAGGATGTTGGAGGGAAAACCATTGCTGACTTCCATTCCAATTTGTCAAGGAAAACAGCTGCAATTGTTAGGCCTTTTGTTTCCCAGGAGTCTCTTGGGGAGTGGGCCAGGGCAGAGAGGACCTGTGAGAAAAGGATAGGCAGGAGAACCCCCAAAAAGTCATACTTGTCACTCACTTATACACGCACAGCACTGATGCTTTATCCTCTCATTGTACTTTTGGCCCAACTGTAATACCTGTTCTTTTTGCCAGGTCCTGAAAAGATTGCATCAGCCCTTTAGCAATTCCTTGCCTCTTGATGAAGCATCAGAGCAGGTGTGCATACACTTGCCAGCACAGAAAAACCTTAACATAAAACTGAATACAAAAAGAAAGAGTCAAAGCAAGATCTATAGCCTAATATGAATAATAGGAATAAAGACACAATGTCTTTTACATAACAGCACTATGTATTTTACAAGTGAACGTATTTGTACTCAGGTCATAGATCAACCACAGAACAGGTGTCTTGTGGAAGGTAAGAAATTGGGCTGGGGGCTCTGTGTTAGTTTTCTGTGGCTGCTGTAACCAAATTACTAACAACAGGATTGCTTCAAATGACACATTTATTTTTTCACTGTTTTGAAGGCCAGAACTTTGAAATCTGTTTCACTGGGCTGCAATCAAGTGTTGGCAGGGCCAGCTCCCTCTGGAGGTCCAAGGATAGAATCCATTCCTTGAATCTTCCAGCTTCCAGAGGCTGCCAGCATTCCTTATCTTGTGGGCCACGTCACTCCAGCCTTCAAGGCCAGCATCTTCAAATCTCTTTCTGCTCTGTCTTCACATGGCCTTCTCTATGTGTGTCAGGTATCTCTCTGCCTCTAAAATCTCATTGAACATATTAAGAATCACCCGGATATAAAATTCTAGGTTGGCAACCATCTTCCCTTAGAATTTTGAAGGCATCTGTGTTCTAGCTGTAAGTGTTTCTGTTGAGAAACCCAATGACATTCTGATTTTGAATCTTTTTTATAAACATTCTGCCCCCACCCTCAGAAGTGTGTAAAATGTCTCTGTCCCTTTTGCCCTAAACTTTCAGATGATACACCTTTACTTCAGGTCTTTTTTCACCCATTTTGCTGATACTTGATGAGTACACTCAACTCATGCCCTTCCCTTCTAGGAAATTCTCTAGCAATTCTTATTTAATGGTGCTCTCCCTCCCTCTTTTTTTATGTTTCTCTATCTTGGACTTCTAGAATGATTGTTTAGATTTCATATTTTTCTCCTGTATTTTTTATCACTTTGTCTTTTTACTTTATTACTTCTTCAGCTTTATTTTCCAGTCCTTTTATTGGGTTTATAATTTTTGGTATCATTTTTTAACTTAATTTTTTGTTTTGTTCTTTGACATTCCTTTGATAGAGCATCCTGTTCCTGTTTCACAAATGCAGTATGTTATCTCCCTGAGGCTACTCTGACAACTTTAGTTGTTGAAGTTTTCTTCTCTCTACATAGTCTCTTTCCTTCAAGTTGTTTTTCAATAATTTTTGGGGGGTCTGTCTCAGAGGGAGAGATTCCTCAAATGTGTGATGGTTCTTGTCCCACTTTCAGAGTGGGACATTGAAAAGCTGGTCAGATTTAAGTTTCCGGATTAGATGTTTCCGAACCCCTGCCTGGAGAAAATAAACCTCGACACTGGGTCTGGGAGCTGAGGAGAGGAAGAGAGCTGGAATCTGACATTCACAGTGTCAATGTCCATTGATTACTATGTTTTGGTTCTATCCCCCATCTTCAGCAATGCCTGGTGTTCTTCCATGTGGAGATTGTAGGTTACATTCTTTATGGGCAAAAACCACTGGTCTTTTGCTGGGGAGCAGCAGTTGTCTGGCTGGTCAGTGAGGGATATAGAATGTGGGGCTGTAACTGCTCTTGGAAAAGACTTAAACAATCCCGTTTATAGCCTCCTGTTTACCCCAACCTCTAGATCTATCTGGTGCCACTAATTTCTGAACCTTTTGGGGGGGTTTGCAGAACAGATTGGGCTGCTACTTGTCTTCACACTGATGGCTTAGGATTTAGCTTTTATGAGGACAGCTAGGTGAGGTACCACCTGACCATTTGCCTTCTCACTTCAACACACCTGCTGCTCTTTTCTCCTCTCCTCTGTCCTTTGTCCTTGTGAGTTCATGCCTCCTTTTGCCCACCCTTGAGCATCTTTTCAGTGGAGTTTAAGTAGGAAAGGCCACTGTGTTCAATCAGAGTGCATGTGTATTCATTTTCTGTTGCTGTCATAACAAATTTCCACAAATTTGGTGCCTTAATACAAATTTATTATTTTACAGTTCTGAAGTAGAAGTCCAACATGGGTCACACTGTTGGACCCAAGACTTTGGCAGGTCTGTGCTCCTTTCTGCATGAGACTATTTCCTTCCCTTTCCCAAAATCTTGAAGCTGCCTGCATGCCTTGACTCGTGGCCCCTTTCTGGATCTTCAGAGTCAGGGACAAGTCCTTCTCACATGGCATCACTCTGACCTCTTCTGCCTCTTTTAAGGATGCCTGTGATTACATGGGGCCTGCTAAATATTCCAGGGTAAGCTTCCTATCTGGAAGTCAGCTGATAGCAATCCTCTGTGCAACCTTAATACCCTTTTGCTATGTTAGGAAACATGCTCACAGGTTCCAGGGATTAGGACATGGACATCTTTGACAGGTCATTATTCTGCCTAAGACAACATCATGAACTAGAACTGAGAAATTTGAAATTCAGTTATCAAAATTACCAGGATGAGTTTATTTGCCTTCATCTTCTATCATGACTTAAAAGAATTCTAGGTTCCAAAGAAACTTCAATCCTTGATATAATCCACACTTCGTAAATTTTGTATTTGGGCTTCTAAAGATAAAATGGAAAATGAATTGTACTTGCTTTGAAGTCATTTCATTCCCAAAACAAAGTAGTGGGACATATTTTGTTTGAAGAACTCAAAGTAATTGTAGTGGGTTGAATCGTGTCATTCTCCAGAAAGATATGTTCAAACTCCAAACCCCTGACCCCTGTGAATGTGACCTTTATTGGAAATAGGGTTTTTGTAGTTATGATTAAGTTAAGGATCTCAAATGAGATCATCCTGGGTTTAGGGTGGCCCTTAAATCCAATGACTGGTGTCCTTGTAAAAGAAAGGAGAAGGAGATTTAAAACACATAGAACAGAGAGAAAGGCCATGTGAAGACTGAGGCAGAGACAATTCGTGCAGCCCCAAGCCAAGGAATGTCACAGATTACCAGCAGCCATCTGAAGCTAAGACACAGGAGATGTTCTCCCTCAGAGCCTCTAGAAGGAACTGCCCCTGCTGACACCTTCATTTCGAACATCTAGCTTTCAACAATTGTGAGAGAATAAATTTCCGCTTTTTTTTTTAGCTGCCCAGTTTGTGGTAATTTGTTGCAGTAGCCCTAGGAAACAAATACGGCAATCTTTTAGCCAATTTCTCCTCCATGTGATAAATATGCAGGTCCTATTGACTTCATTTTGCTCAGAGAGGCTGTTTGTTCACTGTTACAGCTGCCCATGTGACATTTAGAATATCTAGAAGCCATGTCCGTAGAGGCAAAACAAAATGGAAATTTGAGATCATCTGTTGGTTTCTACAGGAAAGAAAAGCTAACATTTACTGAGCTGGCTCTGGGTTAAATGTTTATGGTCATTATTTTGTGTAATTCTCATAATGTCTCTATGAGGAAGGTACTATGATAATCTCTATCGCATAGGCTTGGAAATTGCAAGAGAGAGGTTAAACAACAGAGCAAAGATTCTAATGAAGCTCTTTCAAAACCCTAAGTGTTTATGCTTGAAGATCCAAACCACAAGTCGAAACCGATCAAATCTTCTAAATAATTGTTCAAATTTCCCCTTTCCATTGTCTGTGTAGAAAAAGCTAGAAAGTTCGAGGGTTTCTGTGGACAATTATTAAAGTTAAAAAAAATGATGAGTTGAATAAATCCTATTTCTTCATATTCATATCATACCCAAAGGCTTTCTCCTGGGAGAAGCTGCTGAAGAATCAAGTCATTAAAAACTATGTCAGAAGCTGCTGCGTGGATCTCACTGACACTCATTTGATTACAAAAATATTATCTTTCCCCGCAGCTATGCTTTTGTCAGGGGTATGGAAAGATAACTGAACTGGCAGGCCAAAGGCTCAGAGAATTCATTACCAAGGTAAATAGAAAAAAATGGAACTTCAAGAGGCTCTTAGGAGACTTATAGGGATTGCTAGGGCAATTATTCTTCTTGGTGTCTCCAGCACATCCTGGTTCTATTCGAGAAATGAAGACAGTTTGATAAGCCCACTGCTTAGGAGGCTATCTAGTGGGTTATTTTCATGGATAACATCTTGAGTATCTTTCCTACTACTTTTTTTTTTACAGGCTGGTTTTAAACAAAGTTAAAGGCAAAGCCTATGGGTGGCTAAAACCCAGATTCCAGGGTCAGTGCTATGTTACCAGTCTGGGTAGAAAATAAGCTCTTGTCTCTTTATCTTTCACCATTGAGATGGTATCATTTTTTTTTTTTTTTCACTCCTAGAACCCCACATTCTGGTGATAACTCTCAGGGCTTACTCAGTCCAAGCCAGTAATCCTTGTTATAACCTCTTTGTGAAGAGAAAAGAACACATTTGGATCCTTCCATCTTGTCCATTTTTATCACCTGCTGTTCTTGTCAAAACCCAGGGCAATGGGCTGCTCTAGAGGTGGCCTTGACTTACTTGGTCACTGGAGGGTGGGGAGCTCAGAGCTGGTGGCGAGGTCACCTCCCCCTCTATGTTGATGTCACCATCCCAGCTAGGGTACAAGTACGTGTGGAGGAGACAGTGCTGATGGAGCAGGGTGGATAAAGCGCAGGAGTCTTGGTGTGCCCTTGCCCAGGCCTGTCTCCAGAGACCTGTGGCTCCTTTCCTCCAGTCTCTGTAGCCTTACCCCAACTCCTCCATCCCCTGGAAATTCTTTCTCTTCCCTCGTCAAGGACTGCCCCTGGGCTGGGCTTCTGGGCTGACACCAGTACTCCTCCCAGGGTATCGGCTGGTTAGACCAATCCAGGAGGGATAGGATCTGTGCTGTCGGCAGGGTGGTGGTAGAAGATAAAATTGGATGGGCAGGGTGCAGCCAGATGGTGGCAGACCTGGGATGCTTGGCCAAGGCTTCTGGGAAGGTTTAGAGCTGGACGTGACCTGCCCTGCAATCCCAGCTCTATTTCCAGCCACTACAGCCTGTGTCTCAAAGGTCTGATTTTCTTGGAGAGCATCCCTGAATAACCAGGTAAATGTGCCCACCCCTTCCAACTCATCACTGAGTGCCTTTCTTGGGGGTCTCTTCCCCCATCACTTATTCTCTTTATTTCAAATTCTGTGTGTGAGCTGGAGAATTGGGATTGATGGACTCCTTAATTAACCTTTGGGACTCTCTCCCTACCTACTGCAACTGCTGACTAGAAATCTTCACCTCTCTTCTGTTCTTCCTGCATCCACAGCTCCGAGGCTGTGGGTGAGGTAAAGGTGGTTTTGGAAGGAATGCTGCTTCATAGATCTCCTTTCCTTTAAAGCAAGTTTGTCCAACCTGCAGCACATGGGCCGCAGGTGCCCCAACACAAATCCATAAGCTTTCTTAAAACATTATGAGAAGCTGGGTGCGGTGGCTCAAGCCTGTAATCCCAGCACTTTGGGAGTGGAGGCCGAGATGGCGGGGGATCACAAGTCAGGAGAAGCGAGACCATCCTGGCTACACACAGTGGGAAACCGCTTCCTACTAAAAAATACAAAAAAAACTGAGCCGGGTGAGGTGGCGGGACCTGTAGTCCGCAGCTCTCGGGAGGCTTGAGGCAGGGAGAAATGATGTAAACCCAGGGGGCCGCGCTTGCGGAAGCCGGCCGGGCCACTGCACTCCAACCTGGGCGACAGAGCGAGACTCAGTCTCAAAATAAAATAAAAAAACATTATGAGATGATTTTGTGATTTTTTTTTTTTTTAGCTCATCAGCTATTGTTAGTATTAGTGTATTTTACGTGTGGTCCAAGACAATTCTTCTTCCATTGTGGCCCAAGGAACCCAAAAGTTTGGACACTTCTGCTTTAAAGCTTTGCGAGGGCAGAGTGTGGTGTGAGATACTCGCCAGATTGGGGGCAGAGCTCCGAGGTCTGGGGCTGGGTTCTGCTGGCCCACCTGGCACTTTCCTCACCAGGACTTGGTGTTCCCATCTGTAATATAAAGGGGCTCCCCAAAGGCACATCCAGCTCTAACATTCTGTGACTCTGGGTTTTGTAACCCTATTTACTCATTTTCTATTATTTCCTGAAAACGTGGCATCCCAGTTGCAGTTATCTCTCCTTTCCATACACTGACAGTACAGAATGGCATTTTAATCATCTTGGCATTGACATGTTTTAGAGCATTTTTTTTTTTTTTATCCCAGTGAATCTTCTCAGTGCTACACAGAGGCATAAGCTGGGTGGAATGTCTAATGTTTAATGTGGCACTTCCCTTCCCCTTTCTTCCCTAGTCTCTATCATTCATGTGCCTATGTGTTTATACAGGTCCCAGGCACATTTGTTTGCTTGAAGCTCAAGGGATACAGGGATACAGCCCTTCTGAGTTTGCTGGATGCTTGTGGACCCGAGCTGCAACTCTGCTTGCTGCTTCAGAGAAGAGGGTGGGGGAAGGGGCCCCTGCCCAGATCTCAGCAGCCTTGCTTTTCTTTGAGTCTGAGATCTGTTGGGAGCTGCCTCTACCACTTACTGGCTCGCTTACTAGGTGACCTTGGGTGAGCTACCCGACTTTACTGTGCCTCCATTTCCTCTATCTCATGGACTGTTGAGACTTCCTGCTTCTATATAATCTGAAGTTCTTGTCTAAAATTCGGATTCCTGGCCCCAGCTCAAACTTACTGGATCAGCATCTTTGGATTGGGATCCAGAATCTGTACTGAAAAAAGAATAGGTTTTTGGGGAACAAGTGGTGTTTGGTTACATAGATAAGTTCTTTAGTGGTAATTTCTGAGATTTTGGTGCACCCGTCACCTAAGCAGTGTACACTGCAGCCAATGTGTAGTCTTTTATCCCTCACCCCCTCCCTCCCTTCCCCCAAGTTTCCAGGTCCATTGTATCATTCTTATGGCTTTGCGTCCTCATAGCTTAGCTCCCACTTATAAGTGAGAGCATACAGTGTTTTGATTTTCCATTCCTGAGTTGCTTGACTTAGAATAGTGGCCTCAAATTCCAAGTTGCTGTGAACACCATTTGGAGGTGAAAGACCTCTGCAAGGAAAACTACAAAACACTGCTGAAAGAAATCGTAGATAACACAAACAAATGGAAACACATCCCATGCTCATGGATAGGTAGAATCAATATTGTGAAAATAAGCATACTGCCAAAAGCAGTCTACAAATTCAATGCAATTTCCATCAAAATACCACCATCATTCTTCACAGAACTAGAAAAAACAATCCTAAAATTCATATGGAACCAAAAAAGGGCTTACATAGCCAAAGCAAGAGTAAAGAAAAAGAACAAATCTGGAGGTATCACATTACCTGACTTCAAACTATACTGCAAGGCTATAGTCACCCAAACAGCATGGTAGTGGCATAAAAATAGGCACATAGACCAATGGAACAGGATAGAGAATCCAGAAATAAAGCCAAGTACTTATAGCCAACTGATCTGCAGTAAAGCAAACAAAAACATAAGGTGAGGGAAGGGCACCCTATTCAACAAACAGTGCTGAAATCATTGGCAAACCACATGTAGAAAAACAAAACTGGATCCTTGTCTCTCACCTTGTACAAAAATCAGCCCAAGGTGGGTCAGAATCTGTACTTTTAACAGCTCTTCTAAGCCACAATTCTGTATACTACAGTTTGAGAACCTATTTCTTAAACATATGATGCTTCCCAGCTCACACAGTGTTTTAACCTGTGTTGACTGCATTTAAACATCACCGTGACTCTGAGAGGCAAACACAGCATTCTCTCTTTCCTTTTATATGCAGGAAACTGCTGCTGAAGGGCAAAACACCTTCTCCATGGTCATCAAAGGCTCCCAAACTCCAGCACCCACTATCCCTTTCCATTTTCTCTTCTGTTACTGAATCTTCTTACAGAAAAGAATGCTAATATGCAGCCTGTCACAGAATTCAGCTTGACTTCCTTTCATTTCTTCTTTCTATTTAGTGGGTGAGTTTTCTTTCTCCTGGTTGGCAGATAGCCATCATCTCTCTTTATAAATGTTTTTATCTGCTGCCACTTTTATCTTATCAGACCCACAGTACACTTCGTCTTTCTGCTCCTAAAGATAATTCCTGCTTTGCTATACGTCATCAATGTCATCTCAGTCAAAGCTCAAAATAACAAATAGATTTGTTTCCAGTGTGGAAAGAATCTGGGTGAGCCCTGCTTAGAGAGAGCAAGGCTTCTGTACGTTCACCCTTCTGCACCCTGCCATGCCCTTTAAGGGACTTGGTCAGACTTTGAGAGATTCAGAGAACCCATGTCCCTGATATCTTAGAAGGAATGACGTTTGTGCCTCAGTGACCTGCACACATGAGAGCAAATTGGGAGAAAGTAGGGTGCGGCTGTCTGGACAGTTGGGAGTGATCTCTCATGAACACCTATAGTTGAGTGGCAAGAAACATGCTGGGTTTAGGGTGGGTTACAGCCACCCTATATAGCCAACAGGCTTCTCTACCTATTATTAGCTGATTACACAATGGATTGCTGTTTATCTTTTCTTTTAATAAAACTTGCTATGGTACACAGTGGCCGGCACATACTTGCATGCCGGGGCCTGGTTCCCAGGCCTGGCTGCCCTCCAGGGTGTGAGAACTCCATCGTGTGCTGCTTTGTGGAGAGAGTTAAGTCAGGGCTCTGTATCATAGCAACACAAATGTAGGTTTTCCCAAAGGGCAGTGGGCTCCTCTAATGATTTCATCATAGATGAGGGTTTCTCAACCTTGTCACTATTGACATTTTGGGCTGAGTAGTTCTTTGTTGTAGGGGGTGTCCTGTGTGCTGTAGGATATTTAGTAGCTTCCCTGGCCTCTGTCCATTGGATGCCAGTAGCACTCGCACCTTCTCCACCCTGACTCTCAGGAGTGGTGGCCAAATGTCTCCAAATGTTGTCAAAGTTGCCCCTGATTGAGAACCACTGACATAGATGAGCAAGAATAATATGTTAATTTCCAGATGCTCTGGGGCTCAGACTCCTTATGAAAATATACAACCTTGTCTTGAGGGTCCATGGCCAGAGCTACCCCGAGATGCCCAAGTTAGCAGAACCTCTTCCTCATTCGTTGAGGTCTCAGTTCCCCTGGGATGGCCAGACAGGGCCTCACCAGAATTATCCCTGTCACCTACAGCCTGACCTCATTCTGTCCCTCAGGCTGCAACCCCCCTTCTAAGGCCTCCTTCACCAGCTCTTCCTTCTGGAGTCATTCCAGGTGCTACCCACTGTGTAGCCTAATGCCCTGCCTCTGCTGGGCTATCTTCTAGAACAGGTCCTTACATGGATTACTCCTGGGGTCTCTCAGCTGCTGGTCCTTCATGGTGCCCTCCTTGGCCTAGAAATCACCCCTTTGAGCTTCTCCAGAACCCGAAGACCCGCCCAGCCTGCAAGCTACCTTGTCACACTCCTCCAGGGTGTGTCTCATTGCTGGTGAGCAGCCGGCCCATGTGCAGCACTCTGTCCCCACCACGTGTGGAGCATCCTTGGCCTGATATGTGTGACCACCCTATGGATCCAAACTTACCCTAGCAATTAAATCATTGAGCTGCTCATTAGAAATCCAGGTTCTGGGTCATACCCCAGGATGGCATGGGGACTGGGAATCTGCTTTTCCACAAGCATAGCAGGTGACAGGGGACCACTGAGGTCAAAAGAGACCTAGAGGCTGAACATGCTCCCGGCACCTGGGCCTCCATTTCTTCACCAAGGCCTTCCTTTTTGACTCTGCACTTGTTGATGTAAGTTGTAGTCCTGTGTTTCATTATCCTTGTCCTTACATTTATTTTTGAGTTGACAAATCCTGGAGAAATCTGAAATCAAGTAGTAGACGTCAAAGTAGGTTGGACTATGGGGTCGGGGGTGGCAGGGGAGGGCCCAGGGTTTTAAGTCAGAGTTGCGCCTCTAGTTCTGCCTCCACATTTGCAGATCGCTTCCCATCTAGCACCTTCCCCCTGTAATTGGTTAAATGGGGTTAGACAGAAAGCAGGCTGCAAGAGCTTTTTAAAGTAATGGACTTCTATCCCCTTCAAATGGAAGCTTATTTGAAACTCGAATATAAAAAGCAGTGAAAGCTCTGCTTGAAGCGGAGAAAGCCCTCAAAATCCTACATCCTCAGCCTTCTCTGTGTCCCCTCCTGAGCCTGAGGCTCCACTAGAGGAACCTGGGGGTCTGCAAATGCAAGGTGAGGCCGGCAGGCCTAGTCTCCCTGCCGTGATGTTTGTAATTGGCATGCCCAATGCCTGGCCTCTGCACGTGAGCAACCACAGCTTCCTTTCCCACTTTAGAGTCTTTTCAGTGGGAGTGCTCTTCCCACCCCTGGGTACAGAACTCCAGCAGGCCCCCACTTGGCCAGTTCACACTCCGCGTGGTCACTTCATCACAAAACACAGCCTCAGTTCAACGTGTCCATTCTAAGAGATTAACCACAATCTGGAACTTAACTTTATAGCAAATCTTTGCCACCTTTTTTACTGCCACCTCTCGTTCCAGGGTCAGAGAGGAGGGAGAAAACTGTGCTCAACAAGGTGCTGGCAGTGTCAGGAGTTGGCCTCATGCCCTCTGGGTTGAGAGATATCGAATGCTATTTTGCCAAGAGCTGCTTTCTTGGGCCCCTCCAAGGTTCTCCTTGTTGGACTCTCCTGCAGATCCCTTGTCCTGGTAGGTGTACCTCCATCCCAAGTGACTGCTGGTCACTGCTTCCCCCTACTAAGGTCAAAAGTAACCTAGAGGCTGAACATGCTTCCAGGCACCTGGGCCTCCGTGTCTTCACCAAGGCCTTCCTTTTTGACCCTGCACTTGCTGATGTAAGTTCTAGTCCTGCATTTCATTCTTCTTGTCCTTATGTTTATTTTTGAGTTGATGAATCCTGGGGAAATCTGGAATGAGGTAGCAGCAGGCCTGAGCTCACCTCTGGCTTCTTGCTACTGAGTGGCTCTGCCCCTTTCAGTTGTCCTTGGTGACCTTCCCAGGCAGCCCTTGCTCACTGTCCCCAAACTCTGGAAGTGAGTGGAACGCAGTGCAGCCGCCTTGATTTTCTGCTGCTGCTTTCTGAGGCATGAGTTAGATGGCAGTCCCTGATATCTCAGCCGCAGGGAGCACATAGCAAAGCTCCCTGGGAGATCCCGTGGTGGCCCATCATGAGATGGGAAGTAAAGGAGGAGATGGGGCACATAGCTCAGTGCATCTCCCTCCATGGACATCTCTTGACAAGTCTCTCTTTGCTTCACACTCTGACCTCTTGATCTGGCCAAGCATCAGTCAGGGTCCAGCCAGGAAGTCAGAGCCTCTATGAGCTTCATAGAAAAAGGAACATATTCTATGAATTAGACTGTCCATGATGGTGGGAGGTGTTGGGAAAATAAGGGTTTAAAAAGAGGAGTTAGAGGGTCATAGAAATGTCATGAACAAGCACTGAAGCAGAAGAAGGAATCTGTGCTTTCAGGGAAGATGGAGAGCCGGGCTCCTCTAGCTACTGGAGCAGGACTGCAAAGGAGGCAGGCAGGGAAGTCCATGGAAGGCTGCTGGGTCAGAATTCACAGCAACGCATCAGTGCTGGGTTTGACATCGCTGCCGGTCAGTAGGCTCAGGAGCCGGGAAGGAGAGCTGCGTGTGCAGCGGAGAAAAGTGACCAGCTGGAACTCATAGGCATCTCCTCGTTGATCTCACCTCTCCAAACCAACAGTAACCGCCACCAGTAACAGTAACAGAGTGAAAGGCTTCACTTCCCCTCCCAAATCCTACACAAATTCACATCGGATCAGCTGAAATCCGGAACGCCCTGGGAAATGTAGTGCCCAGTGGAAACAAGTTGGCTCTAGAACAATCCAGCACAAGGAGTTACAGACTGATGCTCCTTTTATTTTTTAAATTTACACTTTTTGTTTCATGTCAGTTATATCTTAGTGACTAAGAGACACCTGGATTCTATGATTCTTGTTTGCCATTTGGCACATTTCAATGCATCCTTTGAAGAAGCCAAGAGCAAATGCCAATGATGCACCATTTGCAATTTGTTCTTGAGGGAACCAGCAAACAGCTGTTCTCTGGCCTTGGGCTACTTTTGAAAATGCAGTCAGTGGCCAGGGAAGGTTGTGTGGGAGAGAAGCAGATTTGTGACAGGCTCAAACTGGTGATTGGATGGACTTTAGTGAAAAGAGAAATCACAGTAATAACTCACATTCACAGTGGTCGTTGTTTGTATTTTCCAAGTTAAAAAATTTAAGACCAAGTTTCCAGTTGTTGGAGGGCACCAGAAGCCCCACGTGGAGATGGGCAGCAGCTGTCAGGGATGTTGCAGTCAAATCATTGCTATGTTTTCGCCTAGCTTGGTGGGAAGCTGCGGAGGGAAAAGTGCTGGAAATTGTTTCTTTGGGAGCTTCCTCCAGGCGTGGCACACACCACCACCAAGCCATCCATGTGGCTGTTCATTCTAAGGACCATTCAGGGGACAAACAGATGATCTAACAGCTTTTGACTCAGTGGAGACAAAGCTATGGAAGGTGGGGTGAGAGGCCTCTCTGGAGAGCTGTCAAAAGAGAAGAGACAGGAGGAAGTGGGGAGGAGAACAAGAGGCTGAGCAATCTACAGGGTATAGAATGTGCAACCTGGTGTGGGCAGATGTAGAGATAACAGCTTATTCCCTGCTTGGTAACAGAGATGTAGTTCTTCTGGCACTTGATTGCCAAGAATGTTCATACACTCAAATATATTCTCTTTGCTTGTAAAGTCTGTGTCCTCCACATTCCCTTCATTCAGCAAAGGGAGACAATATTGTGTAATAAAAAATAACAATGCTATCAGTAACAATGGCCAACACATACTGAGCACTTGTTATGTTCTGGGGATTATTCTCAATGCATGACATGCATGAGCTCATTAAGCTCTCACGAGAACCCTGTAAGTTCGGTGCGTCATTACCATGATGCAGAAATGGAGGCACAGAGAGATCGAATGACACATCCAGGTGACAGTGACAGGTGAGTTGGCTCATGCAGGGATTCAAAGCATTGGCTTTGAATTCAGGCCATGAATTGCTAGATGTTTGACCTGGGGCAAGTCAATTAATGTAAATTATTTTTAGTTTTTCATCCATAAAGGGGAAATAATAATACTTTCTATATCTCAAAGTTGTGGTGAGGGTTAAACATTAGCATGACATTTATATGCCTGGTACTTAATAAGAGCTCAATAAATGGTCTATCATTATCACTTCCTAGGATGTTTTAAATCTTTTCCATCCCAGCAGCCCCCTCAACCCCAACCTTTTCCCTCTCACATACCCATAGCATTGCCTTCTAAAACGTGTGTGTGTGTGTGTGTATGCGCGTGCACGCACATGTGTGTGCACTCCTGGTCATCTGGGGAAGAAGGGAGATGGAGAAATGAAAGAGCCACTTAGAACTCAGCCTAGCCCTGGCAACTGTGCAGTTGGTTGCAGCATCCCTGGGGTGGCATCTGCCTGCCACTTTTTGTTTGTTGATTTATTTTGATTTGACACACCAGGACAGATGGCGGGGGGAAGGACATTGATAAGAGTCAATATTTGGTGACATGTGAATAATGCACTTGTGGAATTAATCAGCCTTGTCATTTTGGGCTAGTTGCCATGACTATGGAGAGTCCTGGGTCTTGTGTAAATCAGAGTGAAGGGATCACAGCATGTCACTGCTCCTTGTTTTTCTCAATCCAAGTCTCCTCAAAGAGTCCCTGTCTTCCCCGTCAAGGCCATGGTCTCAGACACATTGGGTATTGCAAATAGTAAGAGTGGCTCACCTATGCCCCTGAATGATGGGATGGCCTTTCTGTCCCTCTCAGGGATCATCTGCATCTACGGCAGTGACTCAAAGACCAGCAAACAGGTTTCAACAGGAATCAACAGAATCACCAATATTTTGTGTTGCCATATAAGTGCAGTAAAAAGAAAAAAAAAAACTACCATTTTATAAAGGAGCATTTTAATACCAAAAAGAAGGAAGGACATAATTTCAGAATAGAAAATAGTTATTTAAATAGAAAAAAATTAGTTTAATGAAAAAACTTTCCTATCATTTTTTTTTTTCTTATTTCATTGATGACTAGTGGAAACTTTTAACAGATTGGCCATGTAGGTGTATTTCATAGGTGTGGAGGCAAGAAGACAGAATACTGAAAACAGTGCTTCGATTGGAATTCTAATGAGTGTGATTGTTGGAGACGTGGGGCAGAACAGTGAACTCCTTGGTGCCTCAGTGTGCCGTGTCATAAAATGGGTATATAATAATAATTATTATTATTATAAAATAAAATATGGGTATATCTATTCTCATCTTGTTTACTTCATGGGGTGGTTCTGAGGATTAACCAGACAATCTAGGTGAAAACAAATGGTAACTTCTTACCAAATTTGGGAGCTCCTCAGAGGCAGCAACTATGTCCTGTGGTGTCCCTAGTGTCTGTTATGTAGAAAGTACTCAATTCAAGTGCCCTGAATAAATAAGACAGCAAGTCAAAGGAGTGACTGTAATCGCAGGGAGTCAAACCAGACAGGAGGGGAGGGGAGGGCACTGGAGTACAACAGGCTCAGCTACACCTCCCTCTTCTTTCTAGGTCAGCAGCTACTTAATCAGAAAGATCAACTCAACATTTTCCCTTGACCCAATTAGATTATCGAATCTCCAATAAACTTCATCTGTTATCTCTGGAATCGAGGTAATTTTCTTTTTCTTGGGGAAGACCTTTGCAACAGTGATTGTTATTAGGACTTGAGACACACTGGTTGGGGGTGTTGGCCTTGGCACTGGACTACCTGGGTTTGGATACTGCCTCCTCCACTTACTAGCTTCATGCTCTTTGGCAAGTTACTGACCCTCTCGGTGCCTCAGTTTCCTCATTTGTAAATGGGGATAATAACAGATCACACTTCCTGGGGTTTTACGGGGATAAAATGAGTTAATATTTGCCAAATACTTAGCGTAGTACTTGGCACATTGTGGGCATTTTGACCTTCTGTAGGCAGTGAAGGTTAGTCCGCTACACTGAATACTCAGAGACTGCAATGAGACAGCCTCAAACAATGGGAAGATAAGATCATCTTATGAGGGTCCAACCAGATCCCAGCAGATAGAAGCAAAATCTAAGGCAGACAGCTTGGCCCCCAAGCCTCTGGCTGGGATTTTACTAACTCCATTGAATATTTTTATATATTTAATGACAGTTGCTGTCAATCACAGAGACACGGTCATCATGAAAACTAAGGAAAAGGAGAGGCCCTGAGACAAAAATAGGTAATGTCGATTAGAATGTCTACCTGAACTTTGTCTTGGCTGTTGGTGGAGTGGGAGAATGTTAACCATCATTTCTTAAGGGTTCCCAACCTACTACCATCAGGCCCGGCTGTGGAGATGGCTAACACAGCAATCTTTTTTTTTTTTTTTTTTTTTGAGACAGAGTCTCACTCCGTTATGCAGCCTGGAGTGCCATGGTGTGATCTCGGCTCACTGCAACCTCCACCTCCTGGGTTCAAGTGATTCTCATGCCTCAGCCTCCTGCATAGCTGCAACTACAGGCACCTGCCACCAGGCCTGGCTAATTTTTTGTATTTTTGGTAGAGATGGGGTTTCACCATATTGGTCAGACTGGTCTCAAACTCTTGACCTCAGGTGTTCCCCCTGCCCACCTCATCCTTCCAAAGTGCTGGGATTACTGGTGTGAGCCACCATGCCCGGCCGGCCCAGGCAATCTTAATAATTGCCACATTTCACCTACATCATCACTCTCTGTTCTGATCCAGGACCACAAAATAACATTCCACAGCCAGTGGGCTTTCCTCCCAGATCTATCTTCAGGAGGAGAATGACTTTATGCCTCAGTCACCTGACCTTGGTTGGCTGCTCCCTTTGTGTCTACCCTGAGACCAAAGGTCAGACCATGAATCATGGTCAAGTCATTAAATGAAGAGTAGTCACCCTGGGAAGCCTCTCGGAAGACAGCTGTTGGGCCTTCTCCAACACTCCCGGGCAAGCCCTTTTCTTTCTTTAAACTTCTGTAGGCAGCAGTCTTTTTCCGACAGATGGCACATAGTCAAAGGCAGCAGCTCCCAAGTCCAGGAAGGCGCTAATGTCCATTGTGCTGTGTGCACGGCAGGGCAATGAGTGCCCTAAGCAGAACTGGAGACCCACCTGGAACTAACGTCCCACTTGGCTCTTCTTTCTGCCCAGCAATTGGTTCAGCTGCTGAGCCTGGCAGTTGCTAGGAGCCTCAGAGTGCTTTGTAAGAGTTGATTTAGGAGGCAAAACAAGCCACATTGAGCCTCCATTTGTATTGGAATAACAATAACTAGAACCATGGCTTTGACCCCAGCAGTGTCACCAAACAAAAGGCAAGCTTAGTGACAGGAAAAGGAGCGGGATTACCTTTGAGTAGCTTTTAAAATGCCGTGGATCCTGCAGCCAGAGTCAGGTCTTAGCAGTTGAGAAGGAGCCAGGAAAGAGCCATGGAACTCTCTTCTCTTCCCCAAACATGCCAGGCCTGTCACGTTCCAAGCTGCCACTCGTGCTGCTATTTCCCTGTAGGCGTCAAACACCCATCTTTCAAAACTCAACCAAAACAATAGAGCTGGAAGGAGCTCAGAGGCACCTGGTTTGGTGGTTCTCTACCCTGTCACCATGAAAAACCCTTTCATGAGTGTACTCCAGGGTCCCCTTATTTTCAAGATTTTGTCTTTCAAATAAGCAGCATTTACCAGGTAATAATGGATTAATTGACCAAAGACTTATACATTGTCCAAACTGAACTTCCAGTCAGCAAACAGTCACACTGTGTTAATCTGATTCCAGCCCAAAGCAAAGAAACTTGATTTTTTTACCAGTTTGGGACAGGCTGATCTCTAATAACTGTGCAACTTTAGGTGGGCTTCCTGGCGAAAGATAGCCAGAAAAATCCTACAATTATTTTCTAGGCTCTCTGAGGGTCCTCTATGGGGAACTCAATCTAAACTCTACTATTCAAATGTGTTCATTCATTTGTTATGTTGGGACAAATGGGCAGAGAGCTGACATTGACCACATTTCTGCCACGTACAGGACATTGTGCTGGGTCCTCTCACAGATATGATCTCATTGAGAAACCCCGTCACTTACGTAAGATGAGTGGTACCATCATCTCATCCCCATTTTACAGGTGAGGACACTGAGGTAAGAGTCAGTAACTTTCTCAGGGGCATATAACTATCCAGTGACAGAGGTAAGACACTGATTCAGGGTTTAACACTTTTATTAAGATATATTTCACATATCATATAACTCACCCATCTAATGTGTATTACTCAGTGGTTTTTAATATATTCAGAGTTGTGCAACCATCATCACAATGAAGTTTAGAAAATTTCCAACACCCATTAAAGAAATCCCATACCTATTTGCCGTCACTCCCCATTTCCCCCAGTCCCTCCCGCTCAGCCCTAGGTAAACACCAATCTACTTTTCGTCTCTATGGATGGACTTGCCTATTCTGGACATTTTATATAAGTTGACCCAGTTTTTTAGACTGTGAAATCCACATACATACAGGCCCTTGCTCAGGAATCAGGGCAGATTACAAATCCTTCCCATAATGTTACAGGTTGTTTCTTATGATACTTTGAAAGTACACAAATACATAAATGCTACGTGCTTCATGTTTTAAAGACATAAAAATTCAAATACTATGGCACATCCGGGTAAAAACTGGCATGCCATTATGTAGCTGTTATACACTTGACTTTGAATGGGGACACATTCTCTCCTATCGCTTCCCAGGCACACCAAGCACTCTGAGAGGAGAGACCCCTCTTGCCCATCTCTGAAGCCTTCTCATCATTTTGTTTTGAACCAGGTCACCATACAGCCTTCAGGGTACCTGGTGTGTGTCCCTCTCCAGATTGCAAGGGTTCTGGCCCAGGTGGTGGGAAGTCCCCTTCCTACCGGAGAAGCTCCTCTGTGTTTTCTGGCTCTCCTGTTCTATTCTCCTTAACCTTCCCTTGCCTGCAAATTGCTGCTGGCAACATGATTTATTCTCCTGCCACAGACAGTGGGGATGTTTAACACCCATGTCTAATAGTTTTCCAGATAGAATTCCCCTCTTGTCAGTTGCTTTGTCTCCTGAGTTCAGGTTCCTTTTTCCCAAGTGATCAATTACTCCTGCTAGGTTTGTCCTTTTGTATCTTCAGGGTATGTCCTCAAAGTCTGTCCTGAGTGTACGTGTTTGGCTTGTGCCATGAGTGTCAGCGAAATGGCTCACCTGCTGCAGGTCAAGTAGGACTCGTAGAAACTGGTATTCCACTAGGAGTCACCAGCTCTTCGTTCGTTCATTCATTCATTCATTCATTCATTTTCTCATCTGACATGTGCTGAGCCTCCTTGTCTCCCCAGGTGCCATGAGCATGCAGGGCACAGCCTCACTCCTTGCACAGTGCTCTTTCCAGCAGCCCTGCTTCTCATTTGGGGGACAAGTTGCCGAGACCAGCTAGGTCGAGATCAGCAGTGCTAGAGGAATTGAAGACACACACACAGAAAAATGGCATGTAGAGTGGGAAACAGGGGACCCACAGCCTTCAGAGCTGAGAGCCCAAAACAGAGATTTACCCACATATTTATTGATAGCAAGCCAATGATAAACATTGTTTCTATAGATTATAGATTAACTAAAAGTATTTCTTACAGGAAACAAAGGGATGGCCCGAAACAAAGGGATGGGTCTGGCTAGTTATCTGCAGCAGGAACATGTGCTTAAGGCACGGATCGCTCATGCTATTGTTTGTGGCTTAGGAACACCTTTAAGTAGTTTTCTGCCCTGGGTGGGCTGGATGTTCCTTGCCCTCATTCTGGTAAACCCACATCATGGGTCATGGCCCATGGGCGTCACAGCCATCTCGTCGGCATCATGGCCATCACGAACATGTCACAGTACTGCAGAGATTTTGTTTATGGCCAGTTTTGGGGCCAGTTTATGGCCAGATTTGGGAGCCTATCCCCAGCACAAGTACACTTGGGGTACCAGTTGTGCGTCTGAGTTGGGGTTCCCTAAGCTTTTAGATAATCATGGGTCCTCACTGTGGAGCATAGATTTACTCAATGTTTTGGAAGGGAACTTTTGTATTAAAATAAGGACTGATCTATTACGGGGAAGAATTGAAAGCCTGACTTTTAAAGACACAATCTGAGACTTCAAAGAAATTTTTGAGCTTGTGGAGAACTTCTTCCACTCCCCCACCCCTACCCGCTTACTCATTCACACACACACACACACACACACACACACACACACACACACACACCAGAAACATCACATACCAAGACCAGCTTCCGGTAGACACTCACCACCTCTTTGATGGGCACACAGGCCTCTAGGGCCAGGGAGATGAAGGAGCCTCTGAATTCTGCTTACTACTCAACTTGAAAAATCTGTAGGCAAGTTTATAATAGGTCTTTTGAACAGGGTGTCTTCCTTGGGTTTCTCTGACAGGTAGCCCACCAGGAGCCCAGGTAGCCCATCAAACTTCCAGACCTCCACTGAAGTTGAAGAGGTTAGTCCTCTTCAGTGGGCCCAGAATATAAAACCTGCTTTGTTCCACAGTGTGGGGCTTTCTTTCCTGGATGGGAGAGGGGCAAAGATGTTAATTCTGGGTTTAACAGATATGCTGGTACATAATTGGCAGGTTCCATCAAGTCTAATCTACTTAGTGATATGACTCCGGGCTCTCATATATCTAATAAGGTTTTTCTCCCTAATTCTAGAAGGCATATTAAACCTGCCATTTATAATTTACCTGTTGGTAATTATAAATGCATACCATCATTTCTGTTTTGGTCCTAAGATCCACTTGGCAAGTGGATTAGTTCACACAATTTGGTGTTCTGTACCTTGGAAGAAAGGAAAAATGCTTTTGCCTGTAACAGCACAATATCCTTTTTCCTAATTAGGGATGGCTGGGCATCTTTGGGCTCTTATTTTATTCTTTTGTCATTTGGGCCCTTTGTAATGGAAGCCTCTGCCTTTGTCTGTCTCCAGTTACCTTTTATCTCACCTAAGAGTTTAGGAAATTTAAAACCAAACTCCCATCTTTGTGTTACAAGGTCACTGGAGCCATTATTGTAATCTGGATTTGAATATCCCTCTCATAAAAAGGTTCATAAAAGAAGCTTGATCAGGACTGACTAATTCAATGACTTTGGAACCCTCTGCTCTCCATTTAGGCTTTCTATTAGCTTGATTCAGCTCTGGACCATTGATTCTTTAAGTTTCAGATGGAGAGTTTCACATTTCTGATTTATTTATTTATTTATTTTTATGGAGACTGAGTCTCATTCTGTTGCCCAGGCTGGAGTGCAGTGGCGCAATCTTGGCTCACTGCAACCTCCAGCTCCTAGGTTCAAGCGATTCTCCTGCTTCAGCCTCCCAAGTAGCTGGGATTATAGGCATGTGCCACCAGGCCCGGTTAATTTTTGTATTTTTGGTAGATATATTTGGGGTTTCACCATGTTGGCCAGGCTTGTCTCGAATTCCTGACCTCAGGTGATCCACCTGCCTTGTCTTCCCAAAGTGCTGGCATTACAAGCATGAGCCAGCATGCCCAGCCTACATTTCTTTTTAAAGTGAACAGAACCCAATATGAATCTTCAGTAAATTATTTTCCTTAATCATAGAATAGATGGCATCACTTCCTTTATGATTATTCCTATAGACCTTTGCCAACTCAGCCTTAAGATCCAAATATAAATCAAAGAGGTGGAAGATGGAGATGGAAGATTTAGAATCATCGAGATTTAATATCTTACTTCACAGACAAGGAAACTATGAGAAGCAAGGTGATTTGGCCGAAGTCACAGAGATAAATTAGTAGTTACAACAGATTATATTTCCTATAATTGTTTAAAGACACATTTCTGAGCCATTTGTCTTAGAAGTTGGGGAAAAAGGCAGGGTGGAAGAAAAAGGTTGAGCTATCAAGGTTCAAGACAAAAGGCGAATTGGGACCTTGTATGGAAGGCGGATGTCAGAATGGGAAATGAAAGGATACCAGCTGCTCAAAGCCAAAGACGGAGCACAAACCAAAGACATGAGTGACTCAAGGGAGGGGAGTTCATGGAGAGTTGGTCTGTGCCAAGAAGGTGAACTGCAAGGGAAACTTGGGGGGTCCATGAGGCCATGCTCTTAATTGCATTAACTTCTCTTGCAGGCTTGTTCTTTTTAAAACAGAGGAGTTTTATGTTTTAAAAAATTGAGGTAATTATTTACATAATTAAGAAATCAAACACTGTTAAAAGGCTTATAATACAAAGCAGTACTTCCATGAACAAACCCACACTGGCTGCTAGTTCTTGGCTAAGGGACATGCTTTGAATTTTTAGCTGCTTTCTCTGAGTTATCTACGCATTTAAATACATGGGTACA
Source organism: Rhinopithecus bieti (assembly GCF_001698545.2). Taxonomy (NCBI): domain Eukaryota; kingdom Metazoa; phylum Chordata; class Mammalia; order Primates; family Cercopithecidae; genus Rhinopithecus; species Rhinopithecus bieti. The sequence goes on from NW_016803664.1 coordinate 2,015,884, forward strand.
TTGCAATATTTAAACTTACCAATGTTATCAGAGATGAAGATTTCATATCTCCGCCCCTCTTCATCCTCTCGCCCAAATTTTACCACACTTTAAATTATATCAACAATAGGTCTTTAAACCATTATGACAGTGTAAGTATTGTTCACTCCAGAACCCATTAGAATACTGGGATTCCATATTTTTTCTTGAATAGGCCTTTTGTCATTCTTTGAGTTAATAATTGCCTGATTGCATCTTCTTTCCAGAAGCTTCATCATATCACCTATTGCATCACCCTTTCTACTGTGGGTGGACTTTTTCCTGGACACTCCTTCATGAAGCACTATCTCTTCCAGCACCAGTGAGGATTAGTGGCTCTCCAGTTCTGCCACACTTGGGATTAACTTGGGATCTTCTCTCAACAGCTTTTCTAGGTTGGATTTAGGTTTCTGGGATGTCGTGCTTTCCTTTTCTTGGATTACTTCCTTGTAACCAAGATGCATATCCTCCAGGCACTTTTAAGAAAGGAAGGTCAATTATCTGAGTCTAAACATGTCTGCAAATGTCCGTTCTGTTTTCGTACTTGATTCAATTTGCCTGGTTGTAAAATTCTAGCAGATAAAGAATTATCTTCTTTAACATTTTGAAGGCATTGCTTCATTGTTTCCTGGCTTTTACATTGTTGCTCAGAACACAAACACTATTCTCATTCTAATTCTATTGATTTGTTCCCCTGGAAGCTTTTAGAATCATCTTTTTATTCCTGATGTTCCAAATTTTTACCTCTTGGGAGGTCTTTTTTAATTTGTTTGTTGATCATTCAACAATAGGTCAGTGGGCTTTTGATAGTTAAATGTACTGACACCAGAATTGGATGGCCCAGATTCAAAACCTGACTCCACCATATACCAGCTATGGCACTGATTAACTTACTAACCCTCTCTGGGTTAGTTGTTTTTGTCTGGAAAATCCCGAGGAACCTCATGACATTGCTATGAGGATTAAAACAAATAATATACATGCAGCATTTAGAATAGTGCCTGGCACATAGTGGCAAATGCTGTATTGAGATAGTCATTGTCAGCATGCAGTTCTGCAGACTCAGCATAGCAGAGTGCCATACCCAATCATGTGTCCCCCTGATTGGACTGGCTGCCATTCACTGATGGCCCCCTAGGAAAACCACTTGGCGCCAACCACACTCTTAAAGGCTGCAGAGGGGACTTTTGACCTTTGTTGAGTTCTGCCTCTGTCATCACCAGTGTGGAGCACTGCTTTCTTGGCTGGCCAGGCCCACCATGGCAGCTGCTCCAATCCTTCGTGCTGCTCACATGAAGGCATGATTCAACAGGACCCTCCTCATACCTCATGCAACTGTCATTCACTTTCTTCCCTAGGACTTCCCTGTTCCCACTAAGGCATGAGACTCTGTCGGTGCACTCAGCACCTACACGTGCCTGATGGCTTTTTGAGCTGGGCCTGAGACGCAGCAGGCAGTTGTGCAAGCTTGTGGGTGTGCCACTGGCCCATGCACACTTGCTGCTGCCATTGCTGCCGCTGCTGCTGCTGCTGCTGCAGTGGGATCTGGCTTCCTTGATGGCCTCTGGAAGAGCCAGATGGAGCAGCCAAGAACCACAGAGGAGGGAGGATACAATCTTATGCGGCAAGTCTGACCATTGGAAATGGGAACCGGCAGATAATTTTTCCTATTTGCTCTGAGTTGGATCGTTAAGAGACTGAAAAGCAAGCATCTTTGCTCATTACAAATCCATGGCCAGCTTGGAAGCACCCTCTCTTATATTTGTTTCCCCCCCTTCCCTGCCTTATTCCCTGTTTTCCATCATTCTTGCTTCATTGTGTTCTGCAATGAAGAGTTAGCAAGAAAAATTTATTCTTTGGGTTTGGTTTGTAGGAAATCAAGACTAAGACATAGTGAGTCCCAGAGCTTGAGCTCCTGAGCTGGACTCTGGGTTTGAATCCTGGTCCTGGCCCTGCTGGCCGGAAGGCACTGGACAAGTTACTCAACCTCTCTGTACTTCAGTTTCCGTATCTGTACATTGCACGAATCATAGGAGCTACCTCACAGGATTATCAGGAAGATTAAGTTAATTAATACTTTTAAAACACAGTGAACACTCAATAAGTGTTAGCTCTTATTATTCAGTTCTGTTAATTTTTCAATATCGTTTTTTGATCATTTCATTACCTCTGTTTTCTCAACTCCATTTTCTGAAATATCTATTATGTGAAAATTGGTCTTCCTGAATTCTCTGTGTCCTTTATATTTTCTGTTATATTTTCCATATCTTTGTCTTTTTGTTCTATTTTACAAGAGATACTATCTTCTTTATATTCTAAGCCTTCTATTGAATTTTTATTGTGGTATCATGCTTAAAGCCGCCAAGATTACTTTGTCCTCCAATTGATTCATCTTAATCATATTCTGTTCTTTTTTGGGGAGAAAGAGTATCTAATATAGTCTCATATATTTGAGGTTATTAAGTAGAAATTTTAAAGTCCACCTTCTGTATCTGACATTTTCATCTATTTGTTTACTTTTTTTTTCTTCTTTTGGTCCTTTGGCTGGGGGGCTTCTGGAGGAGGATGGGAAATTCCCTCCAATGGCTGATCATCCTTGGCTGTTTGTTTATATTTAAGACTGTGACAGAAATAAACTGATTGGAAGTTCTGCAAGTTATTTTTGTGTACTGGGGGTGAGGGCGATATGTGGGAACCCCTTCTCTGTGGTCATTTTCTCTCTCTGGGAAGGAATCTTCCTCTCCCCTGCCTGGGGCTGGGCTGGAGCCTTCACTGTGTGTTCAGGTCAGAGGAAGGTGTCTGTGTTCGATCCCGTCGCTCCTACTGTTTTCAGCCCACCTGACTTGCTTCTGTGCTCTGCTATACCTGGAGTTTCCAAGACTGAAGCCTCTCTACCTTCCAGTTTCTGCAGAGAACAACTCTCTGTTTTCCTTACCAAGGGACTCGCAGCTGGCCACTGGTGAAGGATGTGGTGGCTGCTGGTGTCTACTCTTCAGCACAAGGACCAGTCTCCTTTCATCTGGGTGCCTGGCCCCTCTGAACTCAAGTCCCTGCCAGCTTGGTGGGCTCTCCATGGAGCGTGGTGATCTCCTTTCCATCTATCTGCTCTCCCGCTTCCAGAATTCCATCAGGGTCTGCGTTCTACATCCCCTCCTGTTCTCTTCATCCTTCTGGGTTTATAACTCCACCTCTCTACCCACTCCCAGCCCACCAGCCAACCCGCTTTGACTTCATTTGAGTGGGTTTTTAATCAGAAGAATTTTACCAAGAACGCCCAGTTAAGTTTGAAGGCCAGCCTTCTACTCTTTAAAAAAGAATGTTATGTGCCCCAACAAGGCCAATAAAATAATTTTCAATATCTGACCATTCACTCAAACAGGAACAAGGTGAGCTGAAAAACTTTGAAGCTATTTGGAGGGGGTTCCTGGGAGCTTTTGCTGTTGAGGCCAGCATTTCCTCTCCATGCCCCTTTGCCCTCTCACTGTTTGAGCTTCTCCTCTATTCTTGGGTATTTCTGATGTTGCTCCAAGTGCCCGTTCCTTTGCCTTAATGGCAGTGCTTCCCTTCCCTTCTTATTGCCTGTTCCTTTTTGATCCCAGGTGTAGGGTTACAGATTTGGCAAACAGGATGCCCACTTAAATTTGAATTTCAGATAAACAACACATAACATGTTTAGTATAAGTAGGTCCTATGCAATATTTGGGACCCACTTACAATAAAAATATATTTTGTTTGTTGTTTACCTGACATTTAAACTTAACTGGGTGTCCTCTAGTTTATCTGGCAGCTCTATCCAAGTGGGCTTCCTTTTATTCCCTGAAATCAAGATAGGTCTGAGTCAGGAAAGCCAGTCTGTATCACAAAAGGGCCTTGTCCTCACTGGATTTCTGTTCTTAAAGGGACCCACAGCTATTTACATAACACATGGCAGCCTAACACCCATGCCATTGTAAATTACAGTCTGCTTATTGTCTAGTGAGGAACTCCACCATATTTCTCAGCTGTCTTCAGTTCTCCTGCTTCAGATTCAGTAAATAAATGTGTTGTTCTAACAGTGTTTGTGCTATTGTGTCGCCTTGTTCCTTGTCTGTTCCCATTCCAGGCTTCAGCCCTCGGAACTCCCACTTCCCGGCCCCCCAGCCCCTCCCTCCCCCCGCCCTGGTAGGCACCACATGAGATCACCCTGCCATCCCAGTGGGACATTGCTCCCATGTTCAGCATCTCTGTTTCATTCTTTGGAGGATTGGAGGTAATTCTAACCAGATCTCTGTTTTTGATAAAGTTACCACATCCTGTGGCTTTCCTCATCAATAGGTGCCGGCAGGTACCAGGTGTATTATACCTGCAGGATTTGTTAGGACTCTGCCTGAGAACATGAACTTGACAAAGAACTCTTGCCCTGAAGAAAAGCTAAACTATGGTTGTACCGATTACATGAAAGAATACAGGAAATGAATCTAATGGATATAAACTGCTCAGGAAAGCAATGCACAAAATAACATTAACATTTTCATCTAGTCCCTGTGGAGTCATTCTTTTTAAGGTCATTCCTTGAAGATAGTCTTCTTTTCAAGTTATAAGCCCGTACATGTTATTTCACTGTGAAGAACTCTGCCTGCTACATTCCTGAGGCAATCCAAGAGGTCAGCTATTAACAGAGCTGGGCTAAATATATCCCTTCCAGGAGCCGCCAGCCTCTGTTCCAGGGTCACATCCTGTGTCAGTTGGAGCGGACTCTCTCCTGCTTCCCTGCCACCAGACAGCCTTATCAGAGGCTTCAGGGTGTCCAAAGAGGTTGGCATGATAAACTGAGGGACTTCCTCGAGGCCCTGTCTGTTTACCTGAAACAGCTGGTCCGCCTGCTCCCCGCTGCTACTTCACCAGCCTCTATACGTTTATCTTTCTCCTATGCATCATGCCTGCCTCCACGTAAAATACAAAGCACAATCTTAACCTCACCGCAAAGACTCACACTGAAGGAGGGCTTTTATACATGAGATTTGAGGGGTTCATTAGATAGGGGGGCATTTGGCCTTTTTCTCATAGAAAGAGATGAAGGTCTTGGACCAGCAAGCCTGAAATGAAAGCCTATATATTTTTTTTTTTTTGGTTTGCTTGGGACTAGGGGTGTCCCTGGGTGTGGGACACTGGGGCTATCACTGGGGCAGTGTTGGGGAAACTGGGACAGTCGGTCGCCCTCCATAGCCTTCACCACTACTATCCTTCCAGTTCCCTTCATCACTATTTCTCATACTGGCTGAGAGAAGGAGAGACTAAGAGATCAGAGCCTGAAATGGAGCTTTGGAAGTTTTCACCAAACCCATTCCAGATATCTTGGGGGTTTCACACTAAAACAACATTAGGAGGGATCAATATTCACCTTATTTGAAGGTGTTTGTGAGAAAAAGAACCTTAAGAGATTGAAGGGAAAGATGTAACTATAGTTTTAATTTGCAAAATCCTTCTAAAGAGCTGTTTTAAATGTTTGTATATCGCTTGCTTGAATTTTATTTTCCAGTAAATGTTTCTAATACATAAAAAATGGAAACGTTTGTGATTACAAGTCTGTAGGGTTTGAACCCAGAGCTACAGTCTGTAATTTTAACAAATCCTCCACCTATTGTTTTGGACTTACAGTCCATGGCACTCTGCCTCCACCTGGTGGCAGTGTACCTAAATTAAGTCACGTTCCTCCCTCCCGTCTCCATATTTTTGTGTGTGGTAAGAGCCTCTCTTCTGGGAATTGTATCTTACAAGCCAAATTACAAAGATATTAATTTGTCTCATACTATCATCCTTATTTAGAATTCAGCATCAATTTGGAGCAAAAACCATGTCTTTATATTACCTTTATACTTTATCTTGTGAAGTATTACAAGCCTAATAAAATAATTGAATACTGCAGTCCCTTAGAGAACACACAACTATTGTAAGCAGATACCATGAAGAACATGATTTGTGAAAATATCATGTGTATAGATTTTAGTAGGTTATAATAAATAAAACTTGTAAGAAATGTATTAATCGACACAATTCATCATGTCCATTATCATACCCATTTCCACAATTTTTAGGCCCAAGGATGAGGAGTTCACATTAGGGGATGTAAGTGCAGTTGATTTAACATAGGTAAATCTTTTTTTCTTATATATTCTCTATTTGCTTTTTATTTTGTTAATTCCGCAGCATGAGAATTCTGAAATAATTGCTAAAGTTCATGAGTTATTTTATCATCAATATACTCTGGGATCAGAAGACTCAAAGCCCACTTATTGCTGCTTCTTTGGGGGAAAGTCATTTCACTTCCCTAGGGCTAGCTTTCCTGGTCTGTAAAATTGAGATCATAATTATATGTTACCAGGTGGGTGTAAGAGTCAAACAAGATGCTGTGTGTACAAGTACTCTGTTATCCAGATGTTAGTTTCAGGGGCATTGTTATCACGTGCAAATTGAAGGCAAAGATTCCAGATTGTACTTCCCAGGCCCTGGCTGCATTCCATTCTCCATTTATATCCTAGGCCTGAGTTTTCTTGGAAAATATCAAGGAATTCTAATTCCCTCTTAACCCACTGGTCTTCTTACTTGCCAGGACCCCTCCCAAGCCCCCAACCCTCACTCCCCACACGCCCAACTTTTCCCTTCCCCAACAGTGGCTAAAGCATCCTGCAACAGAGTAGAATGGGCACCAGGCCTAGACTGGGTGTGGGGTTCTCTGGGGTGGGGATGGGATCCAGAGTCTGTCACCCAGGAGTGTTGTCACAGAGGGAACCGGTAGAGTTAAGGGAAATGGGAAAAGCAAGGGTGTGTTGGGAGAAGGGTGGCTCTCCCTTCTTCCCACCCTCCAACTAGGTCCTCTGATAGGAGCAAAATAATTTTAACTTCAGGTCTAGACTTAGCAACTATCTGGTTCCAGGGCAAGGAGAATCTTCTCTTCCTTTATCCGTCCCCTCTCCCCCTACCTCTGCCCTATGTTCACACACACACAAAGGCGAGGGGTTGAACATGTACCTTTTTATGAGCTATTCCATCTGCCTTGCTGATGGAGGGACCTTGGGGAGGGGTGGCTGAGTGTGGGGAAGGGGGAGCTGCAGGAGGCAGAGCATCCCCAGGGGTGTCTCAGAGCCGAGTCCTGAGGAAGTATAGTGTTCAGTCAGTGGAGAATGGAGCGGCAAAACATGGGCCTTTCCAAGAGAGGCTGACACTGTGTGGTCCTCAGGCCGTGGTAATTCCTTCTTCCGCTGGGTCAGGTCCTTCTCCAGTCTTCTGCACAGAGGCAGACAGTCGGCTGCTTTTCTTGCAGAGCTACTCTGGCTCCTCCAGGCTCATGTGGCATGCATTTCTGGAAAACCCACTTTGATGCCACCTTTCATCTGACCGACCTAATATTATTTTTGTCTTCATCTTAATTTCTTACTAAAATCGGGGGGAACCTGTCTCCAATCTTCTTTTGAAATGAAGTGGAGGTTTTCAGCCCTTTGGCGGTGTTTTTGTAAGCGTTCAACTTCAGTGCTGTTTTTAGGTTCTGATTGCCTCCCCAAGTCTCTTCTGTATCAAAGAACAGCTTAGAATTTACCTCTTTGCTTCTAATGCCATTCTCACGCTTAGCAATGCAGTTTCTGACAAGGCTCCATGCTGCTGGAAGGCTGCCTCCCAGGTAGTGGAAGCTCCATGACTGTACTGGAGTTTGAGCAGCTTCTGAATTTCTTCCAGAAAAAGAAAAATAAATAAATTAAAAAGCATTTCCATTTGCAGGTTCTCCTCCTGTTGCCAAGGCCCAGGCTACTGTCTGGGCAAAAGCACACGTACGGTTTGAAACCTTCCAGAACAAAACGCCAGTCTACCACCTCCTGTCTGGAATCTAAGGAGTAACCCATCACTGCACCTGATGACAAGGACCTGCAGAGATGTAGGGATGTGTTAGATTTGTTCAAACGTTCATGGAGGCTTAGCCGGTGCCAAAACTTTACTCTGACACATCTGATGTTGGACCATTGGCAGCATCTGCTAGAAGCACATCCAGATTCTTCAGGTCGTATCTGGGGTAGAAACTATAGCACAGGAGCCAAAGCACCTGGGCCCCGTTTCCGGCGTGCCTGACAGAAACATTTCTGAGACACAGTTTGCCTCTAGAAAATATTTCACATGAGGTTCATCCTTTCTGTATTAGTGAAACCATAACTGGTAGTACTGTGTACTATCTCAGGTAACACCTTTCATATAAAACCCAAATGGAATTTCTTTTTTGCATGAGATTATTGCCAGAAAATGTTTTGTCTCTATAGATAAAATTTTGGTGTGAAACATAAAATTAAAATTCTAGACTGGGCGCGATGGTTCACACCTGTAATCCCAGCACTTTGGGAGGCCGAGGCAGGCAGATCACAAGGTCAGGAGTTTGAGACCAGCCTGGCCAACATAGTGAAACCCCATCTCTACTAAAATACAAAACTTAGTTGGGTGTGGTGGCGTGCCTATAATCCCAGCTACTTGGGAGGCTGAGGCAGGAGAATCCGTTGAACCAAGGAGGTGGAGTTTGCAGTGAGCCGAGATAGTGCCACTGCACTACAGCCTGGGTGACAGTGCGAGACTCTGTCCCAAAAANTTTGGTGTGAAACATAAAATTAAAATTCTAGACTGGGCGCGATGGTTCACACCTGTAATCCCAGCACTTTGGGAGGCCGAGGCAGGCAGATCACAAGGTCAGGAGTTTGAGACCAGCCTGGCCAACATAGTGAAACCCCATCTCCACTAAAAATACAAAAACTTAGTTGGGTGTGGTGGCGTGCCTATAATCCCAGCTACTTGGGAGGCTGAGGCAGGAGAATCCGTTGAACCAAGGAGGTGGAGTTTGCAGTGAGCCGAGATAGTGCCACTGCACTACAGCCTGGGTGACAGTGCGAGACTCTGTCCCAAAAAAAAAAAAAAAAAAATTGTATAGTACTTCATACTTCTCTCCAAGTCTTGGGTGCCAGATAACTTAAGGTTAAATTCATTGTCCAAATGTGCTCATTTACTCAGGTCAAGTGCTTAAGACATATTTCCCTTTAGCTGTTTTTTTTTGGGTTTTGTTTTTTTCTATTGTATTATTTATCTACCTGTATAACTATCTAAGCCTCCATCCATCCATCCATCTAGCATTTTTTTTTTTTTTTTTTTTTGGACTGAGTTTTAACCTGTATAAGGGCCTAAGTCCTTGGCAGAAGCAGATATAAAGTAAACTTGAAATTAATTCCTCCAGTTGTGAAAGAAATGGCTATTTCAAAATTGCAGTAATTTCTCCACACTGTTACATTCATACATCTTTTTAAACATTAAGTGGTGAAGCCAGGAGACTCAGGCATACAGAATGAGACTCATTTCTGTTTTCTTTGGTAGGGGAGTTGCACTCAGTGAGTGGACAGCCCAGCAGCAGGGGACGTGTCTGGGGGTGGTCAGGGACAGGCTTCCAACTGGGCAGTGTGTGAACACTGTGGGGTGACAGCTGTGTCCTGACTGGCTGCTCCTGTGTCAAGACCTTGGCTGTGTTTCCTGCTTGGGTTCCACACCACAATCGTGCACTGGCTTTTCTGCTTCCTGGCCAACTCTGTGAGCCCCCTGGGGCCTTGGCCACAGAGGCTCTTTCTGCTGAAGTTAGTTGTATTGAGTTTCCATTGTTTGCAACCAAGAACACTGATGCATTTATTCAGCAAATTAATTAGCTCAGTGTTTCACTTACTCAAACAACATTGCCTGAGCAAGACACTGCATGAGGTAGGTCTTATTCTTCATTTTATGGATGCAGGAGTGGAAGCTCAGAGAATTAGAATTTTGAAAATTAATATTACAATCCAGTGTTTGGTATTAAAGTGGTATTTTCTGTTTCTTCATCATTTTCTTGTAGTCAGCAGAGTTAACATTTTATCTCAAACCCTGGAAGATTTCAAAGCCTCTGCACTGGGAAAATACCCATGTTACAGACCCCAGCAGTCACCTACCCAGGTGGAGTTATTTATGACTTTTGTCCAGGAAGAAACTGGGCAGGATTCCCAATACCCTTCCTCTGTAAAAGCTGCATAGGCAGACCCGAATATGAGGGGGCTTTTGGTGAGGTCTTTTTTGAACAGCACCCGTGTAAGACTAAGTATGTATGTGTATTGGAGGGAGGGGGACAATGTTAGAAGGTTGGCTGTTATAAATTCCATGGATTGCATCCTTTTGGGCACGTGATTCTGCCCAGAACCGGAAAGGCAGGCGGATTACCTGAGGTCAGGAGTTCAAGACCAGCCTGGCCAACATAGTGAAACCCCATCTCTACTAAAAATACACACACACATGCACAAAATTAGTCGGGTGTGGTGGTGAGCACTACTCGGGAGGCTGAGGCAGGAGAATCACTTGAACCTGGGAGGCAGAGGTTGCAGTGAGCCTAGACATTGCACTTCAGCCTGGGGAACAAGAGCGAAACTCCATCTAAAAAAAAAAAAAATGTAAATTCACCTTGATCAAATAGACTTCAATCCTGGGATGCAAGATTGACTCAACATACGCAAATCAATAAATGTAATTTACCACATAAATAGAAATAAAACAAAATCACATGATCATTTCAATAGACACAGAAAAAGCTTTTAATAAAATCCAACATCCCTTCATGATAAAAACCTTCAAGAAACTAGATATTGAAGGAACATACCTCAAAATAATAACAGCCATCTATGAGAAACACACAGCCAACATCACACTAAGCCAAAAACTAGAAGCATTCCCTTTGAGAACTGGAACAAGATAAGGATGCCCACTCTTACCACTCCTATCCAACATAGTACTGAAAGTGCTAGCCAAAGCAATCAGGCAAGAGAAAGTAAGAAAATACATCCAAATAGGAAAAGAAGTCAAGCCATCTCTTTTTGTAGATGATGAGATTCTATACCTAGAAAACCCTAAAGACTATGCCAAAAGGCTGCTGGAACTGATAAATGGCTTCAGTAAAGTTTCAGGATATGAAATCAATGTACAAAAATTAGTAGCATTTCTATACATTAATAACATTCAAGTTGAGAGCCAAATCAAGAATGCAATCTCATTTGTAATAGCCACAGAAAAATAAAATACCTATGAATACATCTAACCAAGGAGGTGAAAGATCTCTATAAGGAGAACTATAAAACAAATCATAGATGACACAAACACATAGAAAAATGTTCCATGCTCATGTATCAGAAGAATCAATATCATTAAAATGGCCATACTGCTGAAAGCTATCTACAGATTAAATGCTATTCTCAACAAGCTATCAATGTCATTTTTCACAGAACTAGGAAAACTATTCTAAAATTCATATGGAACAAAAAAAGAGCCTGAATAGCCAAAGCAATCCTAAGCAAAAGGAACAAAGCTGGAGGCATCACATTACCCAACTTCAAACTATACTACAGGGCTACAATAAGCAAAACAGCATGGTACTGGTACAAAAACAGACAGTAGACCAATGGAACCAAATAAAGAACCCAGCAATAAAGCTGCAAACCTACAGCCCTCTGATCTTCAACCAAGTTGACAAAAATAAGCAGTGGGGAGAGGACTCCCTATTCAATAAATGGTCCTGGGATACATGGCTAGCTATATGCAGAAGAATGAAACTGGATCCCATTTTTTTTTTTTTTTTTTTGCCATATACAAAAATTAACTTAAGATGGATTAAAGATTTCAAGGTAAGACCTTAAACTATAAGAATCCTAGAAGAAAACATAGGAAACACCATTCTGGACGTGGGCCTTGGGAAATAATTTATGACTAAGTCCTCAAAAGGAATTGCAGCAAAAACAAAAATTGACACATGGGATACAATCAAAGAAAGAAACTATTGACAGAGTAAACAACCTACAGAATGGGAGAAAAATTTGCAAACTATGCATCTGGCAAAAGTCTAATATCTGAAATCTATAAGGAAGTTACACAATTAAACAAGCAAAACAAATGTGGTACATATATGCCACGAAATACTATGTAGCCATAAAAAAGAATGAAATCAAGCCTTTTGCAATGTCACGGATGAAGCTGGAAGGCATTATCCTAAGCTAATTAACACAGGAGCAGAAAGCCAGATACTGCATATTTCACATTTATAAGTGGGAGCTAAACACTGGATACTTGTGCACATAAAGATGGCAGCAATATAAACTGGGGAATACTAGAGGAGGCAGGGAAGGGGGAAGGGTTGAAAAATGAACTGTTGGATATTATGCTCAGTATTTGGGTGACGGGATCATTCATACCCCAAACCTTAGGATCACACAACATACCCAGGTAACAAACCGGCATGTGTATCCCCTGAATCTAAAATAAAAGCTGAAAATATAATAATAATGATAATAAATTAAAATAACCACATAGAAAAAATAATTGATTCAAGTAAATTTTGATATTAGGACTCTGGCTGACTATACCTCAGTGGGATATATTCTAAGAAGAAGACTTTCAAAGGCAGCTAAAGCTTTATGTGGTATATTTATTGGTTTTTAAGAATAGTAGTAGTATAATTTTAGACTGTTACATGACTATTATTAGGATAAAGCAAATAAGTAGATATAGTAACATTATTGGGAATCAAGACTTTAATGGAAAATAAAAGTTGAAAATACAATAAGTTGGCTAGGTGTGGTGGCTCACGCCTGTAATCCCAGTACTTTGGGAGGCCGAGGCAGGCGGATCATGAGGTCAGGAGTTTGAGACCAGCCTGGCCAATACGCTGAAACTCTGTCTCTACTAAAAAATGCAAAAATTAGCTGGTCGTGGTGGCATGCACCTATAGTCCCAGCTACTTGGGAGGCTGAGGCAGTATAATTGTTGGAACCCAGGCGGAGGAAGCTGCAGTAAGCTAAGATTACACCACTGCACTCCAGCCTGGTGACAGAGCGAGACTCTGTCTCAAAAAATAAAATAAAATTAAATTAAAAGAAAAGAAAAAAAATACAATAAGTTTAAAAAAACCTTTTACATTAAATTTGAATATATGAGTCTTGAGCACATGTATTTCCTTGCTTTGCCCACTTGAATGGTCTAACAAGTGGTGACACCTAGCTGCAATGAACATGCTTACTGTCTAGTTCTTGTTGTAAATACTGCTCTCCATTACAAAGAAACAGGACTCCTTGGAGAATGGTGATATGGTTTGGATCTGTGTCCCCACCCAAATCTCATGTTAAATTGTAATCGCCTGCATTGGAGGTGGGGCATGGTGAGAGGTGACTGGATCATGGGGGTGGATTTCTCATGAATGTTTTAGCACCATCCCCTTGGTACTGTTCTTGTGATCATGAGTAAATTCTCGTGAGATCTGGTTGTTTGAAAGTGTGTGGCACCTCCTCCCTCTCTCTCACTCCTGCTCCAGCTGTGTGAGGTGCCTGCTCCCCCTTCTCCTTCTGTCATGATTATAAGTTTCCTGAGGCTGAGCAGATGCCAGTACCATGCTTCCTGTAAAACCTGTGGAACCACGAGCCAGTTAAACCTCTTTTCTTTATAAATTACCAAGTCTCAGGTATTTCTTTATAGAAATTCAAGAACAGACTAATACAAATGGCTTAATCCAGATCTGAGAAAAAAATATAAAATGAATCAGAAACATTTTATGGTGCCAGACATCAAGGAGAAACTCAAAAACTAGTATGTTCTTATAAAAAGGATACAGGATTCATTTTGAAGGGGCTCCCTTTAAACAAATTTGGGACAGTTCGAACATTAAAAAAATAAAGTAAGCAACTGATTTCAACACATTAAATGAAAAAAAAATGTATGAGACCACGGAAATATGATGTAGAGAGAGAAGAAAGAGAGAGACAGACAGACAGAGACAGATACACAGACACACACAGAGAGAGAGAGAGAAAAAATAGGGAAGAAACAGAATAAAAGGAAAGCTCATCTTTACAGAAGAATATTAGCTAATAAATAAAGGAAGAAGGATAGAGCCGTAATACAATGATGGACTCAGGTAAGGATCTTTAATGAATACTAAAACAGTTGGGTGACATTTTGTTGAAAAGTCAATTCATACAGTGCCAAAGTACCACCTCACAGATTACTGATGACAAAGGAGGGGAAAATGAAAATGTACCTTTACTCTGTGGAGACCTCTGGCCATCGCCACCTTAACCAAAGGATCAAACTTAGCATCATTTATACGGGGACACTCTTATGACATTAAGTGGCTACCCTAGTGTGATTCAACATTAAGTAACAAAATGGACAATGCAGTGTTCTTGCCAGAGATGTTTAACTTGAATCTAATCAACTCGCCAGACCTAATTTTCAGAGCACAGAAAATGTAGGGATAGAGGAACAGGTTACAAAACAAACACCAAGAGGAAACAATCAGCTTTATCTAGAATGTGTGGAACATTCTATGAAATAACTGGACTCCTTTAAAAAGTCAACATAAATAAATTATTAAAAAAGAAAAAGTATCTTTTTTATATTTTAAAACAAAGCTTCAAAAGGCTAAAAACACGATCAAGTGCAAGAATTTGGCATAGTTTTAGAAATATAAATACAAACTGAATATTAGATCATATGGCATTGTCGCCATTTTCTTAGATGTGATTCTGATATTGCAGTTACGTAGAAGAACCTCCTTATTCTTAGGCAATGCATGGTGAAGTAGTGACTAAATGCCATGAATGTCTGCAACTTACTCTAAGTAATTTAACAAATAATAATAATACATATACATTTTATTCCTCCTGTATTTCCTCTGTAGGTAGATAGGTAGGTAGGTAGGTAGATAGATGGGTAGATTGATAGAGTGATAGAGAAATAGCAACAGAGACAGAAGGAGGAAGCAAATAAGGTAAAATGTTAACACTTGGTGAATCTAGAAGAGCATATTGTTAGTTCAATCCATTTATCTTTTCTATAGACTTGAAATTTTCAAAAAAAATGTTGAGGGAAAATGCCTGGCTATGTAACATAAGACACGGAAGAGTCCTTGGATTTTTATCTTACAAATGTTTCATTTTATAAATTATAAAATTAAAATTCAAAGACATTATAGAGCTTACTCAAGGCCACAGAGTTAGCACATAACAGAGCTCAGTCTCTGCTGTTATATTCACTACTGTTTGCTCTCGTGAAAATTAACCTCAGTTTTTATTTCCTTCTCATGCCACACTGGCTTTTCCCTATCTGAAGGACTGGGAGAGGCAGGGGCCTGACATGGATTGATCCCTGATACTTTCCTCAGGATCATGGTTGCTCCTGCTCATTAGGCCGGAGCTTGGGGACTGCAGGAAGCCCTGTGGTCACATTCCGTCTCACTCTGTCTCCCACCTCAACTTCCTGGACTCCACTGTCTCACCGTTTCTTTAACACAGCACCACCCTCACTGACCTGGCCATGTCACTCCATCAGTCATGTTCCTTAATATTCTCGGGCTGATTGGTGTTAAATTTTTGAAACCAATCATAACAACAGTAACTCAACACAATCATATCTTGGCCATGCTAATTGGAAACCTCAGTTTCAAATGAAAGGTTATATTCCGGGCCGTAACTTCTCCAATCTCCAAAGGGGTAGTGCCTTCCGCAAAAGGGTAGCTTTAAACACACCAACCTATAAATTAAACCACCATGCTGAGTTTGCACAAGAACATTTTGCAAAGTAGTTAAACCATGAAAATAAGAGTGTTTCCTATTGGGTCCTTTTCCCCTCAAAGAAAGGGAACTAGTGGTGGAGATGCTCAATGGAAATCAAGCATGAATTAAGGGGCTTAAGGCTTTCTAGGTAGAGAAGTAAAAATAACTGAGAAATCTTCAAGGTTGGATTTAACTTTTCTGCTGTTTTTTTTTTTTTTTTGCCAAATTCCTCCCCTCCCACCCCTTTTGTGTTTTCATTTAACATTGCATTTTCTTTTTCCTTTTCTGATATACCTATGGTTTATTTTCCTTCTTTGACTGGAACAAAAGGATTTTCATCCTTAATGTGTATTGGAAAGCTTGGTATAGAAAATTCTAGACAGTCAGTCCTGTCCCCATCTAGCTGTTATTTATAATGGACCTCTTTTCAGTGAGTAACTAATGAAGGTAGCTGTTAAATCAAAATGAATGTTATGTATAAAATTGTAAAATGTTATTTTCTACCTTGTAGAGAAAAAGCATATCAATGTGGAATGTATAATTTACAGTCAAGCTGGAAGACTACGGCAATCTAAATGGTACTAGGCATGGAACGGGCAGGAAATCAAAAGTCATCAAGGAAAGCTGGAGGATATTCCAGAGATTGCAACGTAAGCCCCAGAGGTTCAATGTATTTGCTGAGTAAGGGCCTTAGAAAAACAAGTCTGTGGGTTGATATTATTGGCACATTCTTTCCAAATGACAGACATCATCTCTTCTCCTGAATTTATGGGGCTGAGTTTCTCTTTTGTAGTATGGTGTGTGTCTCTGCATATGGAACTCTAAAATTAGCTTTTTAAAAGCAGGCATAACAAGCTGTTGGCCGTGTTTTATTTTATCTGTACAATATTTTTTAACATAAGAAATGTGCACATAAAATCCCTGATTTCCAACTTCTCTGGGAAAATCTGGCAACCCTGGGCTTGAATTTTCTCCTGTTAAAAGTTGCTTATCTCCCATGGCTGTGAGCTCTGCAGTTTACTGCAATCCCTAGAAGTCCCTGTTGTATATCCAGACGGCTTTATTTAAATGGCTAGCTCCCAGCAGCCTCTGAGTTTGAGAGCTATGTCATACAGTTTCAATTCATTTCGATGAAACGATTTCTTTTTTGACAAGGATAGATATTTACATCTGTTATGGCACCTCATGCATTCAGGATGCCTTACAAGGAATTTTACATTACATCATTTTATTTATTCCTTCCAACTTTTAAGATAAATAAAATTATTATAATTACTTAAAAAATGTGTTCCTGAATCTTGGAGAGGCTATGGAACTTGCCCAAGGCCACGCAGTTAGCAGCAGAGCTGGATTCAAACCCAAAGCCCATGCCATCAGAGAACTGAGGCAAAAGAGAATGGTGAGGTTGCAGTTACCCACGGCAGATTTCCCTGAAAAGAAAGAAAGCAACATGATAGCATTAAACGACCAAGACCTGGGCCTGAGAACACAGGCTTATCTTTCTGAGGGTCTTACCACTTATTGGTTGGTAACCTTGAGAAATCCCCTTTCCTCTCTTAGTCTCAGTTTCACAATGTACAAAATGAGGGGAGAGAGGTGGGTGGATAAGGAGACCTCCAGAAGCCCTCAGCCTACTGTCTTCCTTCGTGTTCGGTACATAGCTGAGAAAAGATTTGTTCCTTTTCTTCTGCTCCCTCTGCTGGGCATGGAGCAAGAGGACACATTTTGCTGCCCAAGCCCTTTTGAATTTAATTGAATCATTTATCAACGGCTTGCACTATACAAGGTCATGGTGAACTCCTGATCACCTGGTGAGGAGACCTAGACTAGCGATGATTATGAGTCACTTTCTAACCACTGTGCAGAGCAGAAGTGAAGGTCTAAAGTATCTCAGGATTCTATTGTAAACATAGAGGTCATAGAATCAGAAATGTCATAATAATCAGAGAAACAACAAGAGCTCATATTTATAAAGCACTAACAATAGGCCAGGCATTGTCTTAAGCATTTTATCTATTTTCAATTCCATTTGACTCTTAAAACTATGAAAGTTGCCATTTATTATCTTCACGTTGCACTGGGAGGGAGATTAGAATAGAATCCCCTTCTTTTTCAGATGAAGCAGTTGAGGCCCGGGGACACTAAATGACTTACCTGAAGTCAGGCAGCAGCTCACTGCTAGCAGAGCTAAGACTGGAAGCTATTCTAGAAACGTGTTTTATTTCTTCATTCAGTTTCTCCAATTTAAAACCTGGCTAACGAGATAGGACTGTTATACCAAGAAATAATTAACAGGAGGAGGCATATAATTAGAAGCTTAAATTTCAAGAGTGGAAATGGGCCTTAGAGGCTGTCTATTATGACTTCCTATACAAACAGAAACATCTCTCCATGCCCCTGACAATTGAGTGCTTAGCATTTGACTTGAAACCCACCTCTAGTCCTAATTTTGTTACTTGGAGCTATACAGGATATATCTACGTCTTCTTCTGTGCACAGTCCTCCGAGAATTTCAAAATAGCTCTTGTGAACCTATAACACATTGTGTCCATGCTAAAAACCCTAAACTTCTTTAAGTCTTTCACATTATACATGATTTTGAACAATATTCATTATAAACCTGGTTGTCTCCCTTTGATGGATTACAAAGACGGCTTCCAATGAATGATGCCTCCTGTCCTTGTGTAGTCCCCTCCCATCCTGAATTTTAGTTGTCCTTAGACCTACATAGAATGTGACAAAAGTGACTCTGTGCTAGTTCTGATCTTCAGCCTTAAGAAGGCCTGATAACTTTGATCTTTGTGCCCTTAGAAGGTAGTGCCACAGAAGAAGTTCAGCTAGCCTCGGCTGGCCATGGTGGCTCACGCCTGTAATCCCAGCACTTTGGGAGGCTGAGGTGGTCAGATCACGAGGTTAGGAGTTCGAGACCAATATGACCAACATGGTGAAACCCCGTCTCTACTAAAAATACAAAAATTAACTGGGCGTGGTGGTGCATGCCTGTAATCCCAGCTACTCAAGAGGCTGAGGCAGGGGAACTGCTTGAACCTGGGAGGCAGAGGTTGCAGTGAGCTGAGATCGTGCCATTGCACTCCAGCCTGGGTGACAGAGTGAGACTCCATCTCAAATATATATATAAATAAAAGAAAAGAATTTCAGCTAGCCTGCTGGAGAGATGAGATCCCAGGGCATGCAATACCACGTGGAGAAGCCATGTTGGATGTTCCAGCCTGTGGGTCTCCAGAGTACTCCAGCACCAGCTGCCAACTGGTGTCAGGGTTCTCTAGAGGGACAGAACTATTAGTAGACATATATACATACATGTATATATGTATATATGTACATACATGTATATATGTCTACTACTAGTTTAATTAGGCTGAGGCAGGAGAATGGCGTGAACCCGGGAGGCAATGCTTGCTGTGAGCTGAGATAATGCCACTGCACTCCAGCCTGGGTGGCAGAGCGAGACTCTGTCTCAAAAAAAAAAAAAGAAAAAGGTGAGAGGAAATGCCTGGCTATATAACATAAGACATATATATACACATACATGTATATATACACATATATATGTATACATGTGTATACATACATGTATATATACACATATATAGTCAGGGTTACATATACTTATGTCTAATATATATATATTATATATATATAAATAAAATTCAGGGTTCTCTAGAGGGACAGTACTAGTAGGAGACTATGTCTTCAGAGAACCCTAATACAATATTGCTGTGTAACAAATCACCCAAATGTAGTTGCTTAAAAAATAATTTACTGCGTTATTATCTCTCATGATAGCATGTGTTGACTGGATTCAGCTGGGTGATTCTTCCATTTATCTCCCTTTGAATGTCGCTTGCGTTTGCAGTCATTTGGCAGCTGGTGTCGGTGTACTCTGGTGTAAGTTAATACTTAACAAACATATATATATACACACACACACATATATATTTTAATTTCTGTATCTTTTCTATGGACTTGACATTTTGCACAATAAAAAGTTGAGAGGAGGCCGGGCGCGGTGGCTTACGCCTGTAATCCCAGCACTTTGGGAGGCCGAGGCAGGTGGATCACGAGGTCAGGAGATGGAGACCATCCTGGTTATCACGGTGAAACCCCTTCTCTACTAAAAAATACCAAAAATTAGCCACGCGTGATGTCGGGCGCCTATGGTCGGGCGGCTGAGGCAGGAGAATGGCGTAAACCAGGGAGGCGGAGCTTGCTGTGAGCCGAGATCGCGCCACTGCACTCCAGCCTGGCCGACAGAGCGAGACTCTGTCTCCAAAAAAAAAAAAAAAGAAAAAGGTGACAGGAAATGCCTGGCTATATAACATAAGACATGAAAGAGTCCTTGGATTTTATATATATATACACATAGAATTATATATAGAGAGAATTATATATATTATATATGTAGAATCATATATATATATATGGGTTTATTGTGTGACAGGGTCTCACAGTAGGCTGTCTGCAAGCTGAGGAGCAACGAGAACCTGTCCAAGTCCCAAAACTGAAGAACTTGGAATCTGATGTTTGAGGGCAGGAAGCATCCAGCACGGGAGAAAGATATAGGCTGGGAGGCTAGACCAGCCTCTCTTTCCACATTTTTCTTCCTGCTTATATTCTAGCTGTGCTGGAATATAGATTATGCCCACCCACATTAAGGGTCATCTGCTTTCCCCGGCCCACTGACTCAAATGTTAATCTCCTTTGGCAACACCTTCACAGACATACCCAGGATCAAGACTTTGCATCCTTCAATCAAGTTGACACTCAGTATTAATTATCACAAGTCTACCTCTTGTCAGTTTGAACCCATACACATCTCCTGAGGTCATACATAATCTTCAAATAAAGGCAATAATATGGTCATAATTATGCCTAACACAATACAACTATTCTTCATACAACCAGAAACACACCAATCCCCAACCCAAATACTATTACGTAAAGTTAACAATACTTAAATGTGGATGTGATGTCAATAAATCTTATGTCACATGATAAAGGAGGAAGGAAATAAAATGAAGATATTTTCTTAGTACAAGTGTATACATGCACAAGCATGTTTTTAACAAAAGAAGGAGGAAATACGCATGATAGTTACAGTCCTTGTTTCTGCAGCTGGTCACGTGGTCGTAGCTGGTATTGATGACTATCTTCTTCTACTACCCATTCTGTATTCCCTTTGCTTTCAGCAAGCATCTCAACAGGTCATGGTTATTTTTCCTATTGGAGTGACCCAAACCTTCATTCCTGAAGGGTCTGGGTCATTTGTAGTCCTGCCTGGATTTGGCTGTTGTAGTTTCCCATTAGCCTTAATCACAGGGCACGGTAATATTAAGAGATGCCGTAATGAATCTCCTGTATTCCATGCATACTTTTCTTTACCTCTGTTGTGTAGTAGTAGACTGATTTCATCTTGATGGTCCAGGTCAATCACCCCGGCCAGCACAGTAACTTCCTTCTTAGCCTGTTGCCTTAAAGGTAGGAGGAGCCCAAAGTGTCCAAGTGGCAATCTTAACTTCTAGTTTAATGGAATTAGTGTTGTGTTTCCTTGTGGCAGGGTTCCTCCCTCTGGAACTAAGACCTCTAGGCCAGCAGTATGTAATGTCCTGGGAACAGGAAGCAAAATTTTGCTAGTTGATCACTAGGGGTGATGGTGAGCAGTGCCACTTCTACTTCTACCCCTTAATTCCTGGACCTGTGAATCCTGGCTATGGGAGAAACAGTACCGTATATTGGATGCTGATTCAGAGCATACACAGCCTTCTGGAGAACTTTCCCCAGTCCCTCAAAGTATTGTCACCTAGTTGGCATTGTAATTGTGACTTCAAAAGGACATTCTACTGTTCTATCAATCCATCTGCTTCAGGATGATGGGGAACATGGTAAGACCAGTGAATTCCATGAGCATGAGCCCACTGCCACACTGCTTTACCTGTAAAGTGAGTGCCTTGGTCAGAGGCAATGCTGTGTGGAATACCATGACGGTGGAATACAGCATTCCATGAATCCACGGATGGTAGTCTTGGCAGAAGCATTGTATGCGGGATAGGCAAACTCATGTTTGGAATAAGTGTCTATTCCAGTGAAGACAAACCTCTGCCCTTTCCATGATGGAAGAGGTCTAATAAGATCAACCTGCCACTAGGTAGCTAATTGATCACCCGAGGAATGGTGCTGTATCAAGAGTTCAGTGTTGGTCTCTGCTGCTGGCAAATTGGGCACACAGCAGTGGCTGTAGCCAGGTCAGCCGTGGTGAGTGGAATTCCATGTTGCTGAGCCCATGCATGACCTCCATCCCTGCCACCATGGCCACTTTGTTCATGGGCCCATTGGGCGACGACAGGGGTGACTGGGAAAAGAGGCTGAGTGGTGTCTACAGAATGGGTCATCTTATCCACTTGATTATTAAAATCTTCCTCTGCTGAGGTCACCTGTTGGTGAGCACTCACATGGGATACAAATTTCTTCACAGTTTTTGACCACTCAGGTCTACCAACATACCTGTTCCCCAAATTTCTTTGTCACCAATTTTCCAATCATGCTTCTTCGGAGTCCTTGACCATCCAGTGAAACCATTGGCCACAGCCCATGAATCAGTATATAATCGCACATCTGGCCATTTCACTTTCCATGCAAAGTGCACAACCAGGCACACTTCTTGAAGTTCTGCCCACTGGGAAGATTTCCCTTCACCGTCGTCTTTCAGAGATGTCCTAGAAAGGGGCTGTAGTGCTGCAGCTGTCCACTTTCAGGTGGTGCCTGCATATCGTGCAGAACCATCTGTGAACCAAGCCCTAGTCTTCTCTTCCTCTGCCAACTGAACTCCTCACGAGGCCATCAGTGCAGGCTGGGGGAGAGAAGGCAGGATGGCAGAAGTGGCGACCATGGACATTTAAGTTACTTCCTCACGTAACTTGTTTGTGCCTTCAGGACCTGCTTGAGCCTGATCATGTATATACCACTTCCTTTGATGATGGAATGCTGCTGCGCATGACCCACTTTATGGTTAGATGGGTCAGAAAGCACCCAGTTCATAATAAGCAGTTTAGGTCACATGGTGACTCGATGACCCATAGTCAAATGTTCAGTGTACACCAAAGCCCAATAACAAGCCAAAGTTGTCTCTTCTGCAGAAGAGAAGAATAACAAGCAGAAGTTGTCTCTTTTGCCTGTCTGCAGAAGATGGCAGGGCCTTGCTCCAAAATCCTGGAGGCCTCCACTGTGATTCACCTTTGGAGGCCTGCCCAAGGCTCCCAACAGCATCCCTATCAGTCATACCTCCAGCACCATTGGATCTGCTGGGTTATATGGCCTACGTGGCAGAGCAGCTTGCACAGCAACCTGAACCTGTTGCAGAGCCTTCTCCTGGACCCCACCCAAAACTGGCAGCCTTTTGGGTCACCCAATGTATGGGCCGGAGTAAGACACCCAAATGAGGAATGTGTTGCCTCCAAAATCCAAGCAGACCCACTAGGCGTTGTGCCTTTCTTGGTTGCTGGAGGGGCCAAATGCAGTAACTTATCCTTCACCTTGGAAGGAGTATCTCGACAGACCCCACACCACCGGACCACTAGAAATTTTGATGAGGTAGAAGTTCCCTGAAATTTAGTTGGGTTTATTTCCCATCCTCTGGCATGCAAATGTCTCACCAGTAAGTCCAGTGTGTCTGTTACTTCTTGCTCACTGGATCAAATGAGCATAATGTCATCAATGTAATGGACCGGTGTCATATCTTGTGTAAGTGAAAAGTGGTCAAGGTCTCTCTGAATAAGATTATGACACCAAGCCGGAGAGCTGATATACCCATAAGATAGGACACTAGGTATATTGCTGGCCTTGCCAGCTGAAGGTAAGTTGCTTCTGGTGGGCCTTATGGACAGGAATGGAGAAAAAGGCATTTGCCAAGTCAATGGCTGCATACCAGGTGCCAGGAGATGTGTTAATGTGCTCAAGCAATGCAACCACATCTGGTACAGCAGCCGCAGCTGGACTCACCACTTGGTTAAGCTTACGATCATCCACTGTCATTCTCCAAGATCCATCTGTCTTCTGCCCAGGGCAAATGGGACAGTTGAGTGGGGATGTGGTGGGAATCATTACCCCTGTGTCTTTCAAGTCCTTGATGGTGGCACTGATCTCCACGATCCCTCCAGGGATGCCATATTGTTTTTGATTTACTTGTTGTTTTTAGGTGGAGGCAGCTCTAATGGCATCCATTTGGCCTTTCCCACCATAATAGCACTCACCCTACCTGTTAGGGAGCCAATGTGGGGCTTCTGCCAGCTGCTAAGTATGTCTATGCCAATTATGCATTCTGGCACTGGGGAAATGACCACAGGCTGAGTCTGGGGACCCCCTGGACCTACTGTAAGTCAGACCTGAGCTAAAACTCTATTAATTATCTGACCTCCTTAAGCCCCTGCTTTAACCGGAGGACCACAATGATGTTTTGGGTCCCCTGGAATCAACATCAGCTCAGAGCCAGTGTCCAGTAGTCCCCAAAATGTCTGATCATTTCCCTTTCCCCAGTGCACAGTTACCCTGGTAAAAGGCCAGAGGTCTCCTTGGGGGAGGATGAGAAAAACTTTCAGTGAATAAATTGTCAGTAATGTAGTGGGATCCTTCCTCAAGGGGACCCAACCTCCCTTTCATTCAAGGGTTTCTGGGTCTGTAAACTGGCTCAAGTCTGGAAATTGATTGGGTCGTGATTCTCCTTTTTATAATTCAAATTAGTCTTTTGTCCATTTGGTCTAGAAGTTTTCTCTTTATATAAGTTGAGTAGGAATGCAGTAGGCTTCCTATCAGTTTCACTTCTAGGAACTCACTAAACAGTTTATGCCAAGGACTAGCAGTGTTCTCCATACAATTAGGAGTCCTTAGTATTTCTGGGTCTAATCATATAAAGCAGCCAACTCCAGAAACCCCCAGACCAGCAAAAGAACTCCATCCTTAATATTCTGTTCCTCTAGAACCACTCCTGGTACCAAAATCTGTATTAGTCTGTTTTCATGCTGCTGATAAAGACATACCCGAGACTGGGAAGAAAAAGAGGTTTAATTAGACTTACAGTTCCACATGACTGGGGAGGCCTCAGAATCATGGTGGGAGGCAAGAGGCACATTTTACATGGCAGCAGTAAGAGAAAATGAGGAAGATGCAAAAGCGAAAACTCTTGATAAAACCATCAGTTCTTGTCAGACGGACTCACTACAACAAGAACGGTATGGGGAAAGTGCCCCATGATTCAAATTATCTCTTACTGGATCCCTCCCATAACATGTGGGAATTATGGGAGTACAATTCAAGATGAGATTTGGGTGGAGCCAAAACCATATCAAATATATAACTGAAACCACCCTCTAAAAATATTCCTAGGATCAAAATTAGTCTGTGTAGTGTTGAGGGTGGAAGGAATAGTGCCTCTGTTCGTTCTGACATTGTTAACCCAGTCCTGGATCTAGTTTACATTTAGCAATCATATCATCAGATTGACTGTGTAGCCAACTATAAATCCCCAGCACTTGTCACAGGACTGCTGTTTGGTTCTTTCTTCCCAGTTTTTTTCTAAATGTTGCTACGGACCTAAATAACAGATTTTATATTATTTTCTTGATAATTTTATCTTGTCTGTTGTGACTCATCATTCCAGCTTGATGAGATTTGAAAAAAAAATGTTAATATATCCTCTAACATAATAATTGTTCCTGTGTTTTCTGCAATTTGACAAATATGCCTACATACTGAGCAGGACCTGGCAAATTCAAAGTCCTTCAGCAGAGCATTGAAGATCTCCTGCTGAGTAGGTTTCTATCCATTGACTACACAACACCTTTAGGAAATGGTCATTCCACCTCAAGTATGTCTAGTCTGTTGTCCACCAAATTGCTTTTCTTCCTTTGTTACGTGAAAGCATTGTGGAGAATTCCCCTTGACTTCAGCATAGAAGTCAGCTCTCTAGCCTTTCCCTGAACTTTCAGAGTAAAATTGTTGAATAAAGCAAATTTAGTGTGACATGACTGGCTGTTAACCCACTTATGTGGGTGGCTAATGCACACCACTTTATTTCCTACACAATCATGAATAATTTGTTTTAGAGTTTGAAGAACACAAGTTTGGAAGTCAAACACACCTGGGTTGAAATCCTGGTTATTTTCATAGGGAACTAAGGCAAGATACTCAACTTCTCTGATACTCAGTTTCCTCATCTGTAAAATGAGGAAATTAATACATTTTTCATTGGTTTCACGTGATGATTACAAAATAAAATGTGGAATGCGCTTAACAGGATACCCAGCATGTAATAAACACTTAATGACTGTTAAAGCTCATTACTGTTATTGCTATATTGTTGTAATAGTAAGTTGTTCCTCAATTTGTAGTCTGTGAAATGGACCTCTTTCTTTTCACTTCTCTGAAAATTTGAAGACTACATGCTTATCCCCAATCTTATGGTACTACGTTGAAGAATATAGCAAAAATAAAAATAGTGCTCTTTCTGTCTGCCATCTGTTCATAATAACCATCTGCCCAGAACTGTAGCCTTATCCCTTTTCTTTTGCTCTTCTTTCTCAAAATGTTAATTACATGTGTTCCCCAACCCCCATCCATGCCCAACTCACACCCTTTGTGTCCCTCCCATATTTTACACAGCTCAACCCATTTGGGGCTCCAACTGGTGTCAGACAAGCCCACTGTGGCCACTTTTCACATTTCTCCTGGCTTATAGGCCCCATGCACCAACTTTTTATAGGTCTGTCATCTCCAGGACTGTGTTGGGCCAAGCCTAGATGTCACTTAGCTCTGCCAGAATGAAGTAGAAAACCAGGCAACCTGAAGAAGTCATGGGATCTAGGTTTAGATTGACTTGGACAAGCAGAAGAGCACCTCAGTCATGGGAGAACCTGGGCAGCAGGAAGGAAAATGAAATACAATCATACTAGCACGCACTGGGTACCAAGTCATGGAACCAACTACAAGACAGACACAATGAGAAACCAGAAAGTGCTAGACTCAGCATTCCTAAAATCCCCCTTCTAAAGTAGGTAATACCAGATCTTGGGTCTAAGTTGAATCTACAAGTTGCATTAGGTGGCCCCAGCAGTGGAGGTTACTGTGTTGCCCCAACAGGGAGCCAAGCAAGGTACTAAGATGTTCTCCAGGAGAATGTCTAAGATTCCTGACACTTGCTCATCCCATTCTGTTACTTGGCTAGTCCTGACTTAAATCCTGGAGAACCTTTCTCTTACTGATTTCAAGTCTTTTGAGAGATGGCCTTATTGGTCAGAAACCCATCAGATGCCCTTCTTTCAGCAGGGTGACAATATTCAACCACACAGAGTAGAATCCAGGTCACTAGTGACTCTCTGAGTATTCAAAATGCCAGTTTAAGGCAAGAACGTATCTGAGAAGAATGGAGAGAGAGAGTGATGGGTTACACTTCACAGCGCAGTCATTTTTAATCTGCTCTAATGACCTAAGGGAATGGTACTGATTATAATTCTCTGGCTATCCTTAAATGCCACTCAAAAGCCATCTAAAACTTTTGGCATTTCTTAACCATTTAAAACTAAGAAATGTTAAAAAACCTTTTTTTTTTTTTTTTTTTTTTTTTTAAAGGTACAGAAACCCCACTACAATCGCACCTTCTGGAGGCCATCTCTGTTAAAAATTTTGGAGGGTATCTATGTCTTTCTTCCCTCATTCCCTCTTGCCTTTCCTTCTTCTTATCCTTCTTATCTTTCTCCCTTTGGGTTTCAAAGGCAGAGAGTTGGGTTATTTATACCCCCTCATTCATGGCACATTATCAACATTTGCATGTGCTTGATTTTATCCTATTTTACTTTATTTTTTCCCGCTTCATCCTGGGTGTTTACTCCTTTTCCCCGCCACTGCCCACCATTGGTAGCCATTATAAGGTGCTATGTTCTTACATTTGCATGCATCATTGAAGAATATATTGTATTTATGTATTTCTAATTTACATAAGTTTTACTTGTTATAGGCCTTGTTCAGTCCCTCACTTTCTTTTTTTTTTAAGCCCATCACTGTTTCTGTGATCTATTTGCAATACAGAATGTCTGTCTGGCTCATTGAAGTTAGCTGTTACATGCTGTCACAGAGTGTGCATTCTCCTCCTTTCACATATCTATTCCCCTAGTAATGGACTCTAGGTTGCCTCTAGTATCCCGCTGCCAAAAACAACACAATAAATATCCCCACGCATATGCCCATGTGGATCTGATTATCAGAAGTGTATAGGCAGTGAGATTGCTGAGTCACAGGAATACACATATTTAGCAACACTAAGTACTTCCAGATTGTTTCTCAAATGGCTACAACATTCTTTTTTTTTCTTTTTTAACCAAGAAAGGATTCATATACCATAAAATTTACCTTTTTAAAGTGTACATTTCAGGGGTTTTTGGATTATGCATGAATGTGTGAAATCAGCATCGTGGTCCAACCAGAACATTTTCATCACTTCAAGATTCTCGTTGTCTCCAAGAGGTGTCATTGTAGTGGGCTTTATTTCTCCATCTCTTTTTTTTTTTTTTTTTTAAATAATATTTCTAACATTTTTTAGTTTAAAAAATGTTAAAAGAAACTCTATAACCAATAGCAGGCACTCCCATTTTCCCTTCTCCCTGACCATTGACAACCACTCATCTATTTTCTGTCTCTGTAGACTTGCCTGTTTTGGACATTTCAGGTAAGTGGAATTACACATATGTGGCCTTTTGTCTCTGACTTTTTTCACTTAGCATAAAGTTTTCAAAGTTTATCCTCGTTATAGCATGTATCAGTGCTCCATTCATTTTATGGCTGAATGATATTCCCTTGTATAGAGATATTACATTTTATTTATCTATTCATCAGTTGATGGACATTTGGATGGCTTCCACTTTCTTCACAGTTATGAATAATACTGCTATATTTTCACTATTATGCTATAATGCTGAACATTTATGCATATATTTTTGTGTGGACCCTTGTTTTCATTTCTCTTGGGTATAAAGCTAGGAGTGGAACTGTTAGTTAACATGGGAAGTCTATGCTTAATTACTGAGAAACTGTTTTCTAAAACAGCTGCATTATTCTACATTTTGAACAGTAATATACAAAGGACCAAGTTTCTCAATATCCTCACTAACACTTGTTATCGTTCATTTAAAAACATTATAACCATCCAAGTAGGTGTGAAATGGCATCTCATTATGGTTTTGATTTGCATCTCTCTGATTATTACTTTAAGCATCTTTGTAAGTGTTTCTAAGTTCTAAATGTCTGTTTAAGTCCTTTGCCCATTTTTAAATTGGATTATTTGTCCTTTTATTGTTGAGTTGTAAGAGTTTTTAAATATATTATTAATATGCGTTCCTTATCAGAGATGATTTGCACATATTATCACCCATTCTATGGGTCGTCTTTTCACTTTTTTTTTTTTTTTTTGAGACAGAGTCTTGCTCTGTCGCCCAGGCTGGAGTGCAGTGGTGCTATCTTGGTGCACTGCCTTCACCTCCCAGATTCAAGAAATTCTCATGCCTCAGCCTCCTGAGTAGCTAGGATTATAGGCGTGTGCCACCACACCTGGCTGTTTTTTTGTATTTTAGTAGAGACAAGGTTTCTCCATGTTGGCCAGGCTAGTCTCGAACTCCTGGCCTCAAGTGATCCACTTGCCTTGGTCTCCCAAAGTGCTGGGATTACAGGCGTGAGCCACTGTGCCTGGCCATCTTTTTACGTTCTGGATGATGTCCTTTGAAACATAAAAGTTTTAATTTTGTTGAAGTCCAACTTATCTATTTTTTTCTTTTGTTGACGATGCTTTAGTGTCATATCTAAGAAGCCATTACCTAAACTAAGGACAAAAGATTTATGCCTATGTTTCTTCTAAGCATTTTATAGTTTTAACTTTTATATTTATGGTCTTTGATTCTTTTTGAGTTAGTTTTCACATATATTGTGAGGTATGGGTCCAAATTCATTCTTTTGCGTGTGGAAATCCAGTTTTCCCAGCACCATTTGTTGAAAAGCCCGTTCTTTCCCCCACTGAATTGCCTTGGCAACCCTGTTGAAAACCAACTGTTCATAGACTTATGGATTTATTTCTAGACTCCTAATTCTATTTCATTGTTCTAAATGTCTGTCTGTATTCACACTGTCTTGATTATTGCAGCTATGTACTGAGTTGTAAAATTAGGAGGTCTGAGTCATCTGCCTTTGTCCTTTTTAAAGACAAAGTTTTGGCTATTCTTCATCCTTTGCATTTCCATATGAATTTTATGATCAGCTCGTCAACTTCTTTAAAATCAAAGCTGGGATTTTTAACAGGGATTGCATTGAATCCGTATATGAATCTGGATGTATTGCCATCTGCATTAGCTTTCTATGACTTTTGTAACAAATTAGTACCAATGAAGTGGCTTAAAACAACAAATTTTATCTTATAATATTGTAGGTCAGAAGTCCCACATGGCTCTTAACAGCATCCTTCCTGGCCACTCGAGAGGGTACCCTCGCTCCTTGGCTTACCAGAACCTTCTCCATCTTCCAAGACAATGGCAAGCCAAGTCCTTCACAGGCTGCTATTTCTCTGGTTCTCACTTCTGAAGTCACACCTCCTTCCCACAGCTGGAAAAGATTCCCTACTTTTAAGGACCCATGTGATCAGATTGGGCTCATCCAGGCAATCCAGTACCAGTCCCCCCATCAAGGTCCTTAACGTAATCACATCTACAAATTCTCTTTTGCCACATAAATTAACATTTTAACAGGTTCCAGGAGTTGGAATGTGGATATCTTTGATGAGTCATTATTCTGCTTACCATACCATCTTTATTACTGTTCTTCTTTTTTTTTTTTTTTTTTGATTGGGAAATAGTCATCTGACTTTTGGCAGATGGGGGCTCAGGCATTACTTTTGGCATTACTTTTGGCAGATGGGGGCTCAGGCACTCTTGCTGGGGTAGGTTTTTGTGTGGACCCTTGTTTTTAATTCTCTTGGGTATAAACCTAGGAGTGGAACTGTTAGTTAACATGGGAAGTCTATGCTTAATTACTGAGAAACTGTTTCTCTTCACCATCACAGGCTCTGGCTGTGCAGGATGGCATTGGCTCTGTGGATGGCAGCCATGTGCAGGTCAGGGCAGTCTTTGTTCTTGAGGATCATGTGCATGATCCTGCTGAAAGTGGCCCAGTTGTTCTTGTCGATGGTGGTCTGCATGCATGTAGGAGGTGGCTGGCTTTTGCTGGCCTGATCTCTGTTTCATGACCACCACCACAATGTTGCCATCGGCTGTTGGCTTCACATCCACAGTCTTGTGGTGAGTTGGCCTGGTAGCAGAGGGAGTGTGGGCCTTCAGGTTACTGGATTTGGTGCTGTAGGTCTGCTTATTCCTCTTGATCAGGAAACTGGAGCAGTTCTGCACCACCATCCACTGCAGAAGCACAGACATGGTGGTGGTTCCTCTCACAGTGCTGGAGATGGAAATAGCCATACCATCTTAACAGTGTTAAACTTTCTAAACCATGAACATGGGATATATTTTTAATTTTTATATATTCTTTAATGGCCTGTAATGATAGTTCACAGTTTTCAGTGTACAAATGTTGTACTTCTTACTTTTTTTTGTTAAATTTGTTTGTAAATTTTATTATTTTTATTGCCGTTGTAACTGGGATTATTTTAAAATTTTATTTTCAGATTGTTGCTAGTGTATGGATATAAAATTGATTTTTGTTTTTTGATTTTATAGCCTCCATCAGCAGAGCTTTGTAATTATTGCTTTATGCAGTTATCTTTACAACCAGACCATGGGAAAAAAAAGAGTTACAAACAAAAATACATGCATATTGTCTTTTGTTTTTACCTATGTGGTTACCTTTATCAGCCTATTTATTTCTTCACGTGGATTAGAGTTACTGTGTAGTGTCCTTTAATTTTACCATGAAGAATTTCCTTTAGAATGTCTTGTAGGGCAGATATAGTTGTAACAACTCTCATTTTTTGTTTATCTGGGAATATCTTAATTTCATCTTCATTTTTGAAGGATGTTTTGCTGGTTATAGAATTTTTAGTTGACAGTCTTTTCTTTTATTACTCTAAATACACTATGCCACTGCCTTCTGGCCTTCATGTTTTCTGATGATAAATCAACTATAAATACTTTTGCATAATTTATACATAGTTACCTGCACATATTTTTAAGTGTAGGGTTTGCTGAGTTTTGACATGTGTGTACATGGATAGCCCAAACATATTATATAAAATTTCCATTTCCTTCAAAAGTTTCCTCAAGCCCCTTTATAAACAGTGCCCTCTTCCATTTCTAAAGCAACCATTGCTCTGGTTTCTATAACTATAGAGTACTTGTTTTCTATTCTTGAGCTCTATAAAAATGAAATTACACATTATGCACTCTTTTATATCTGACTTCTTTTGCTCAGCATGTTTTAAGATTTATCCATATTATGGCATATATTGATAGTGTTTTCTTTTTTATTTTGAGAAATATTTTATTGTAAGAATGTACCACAAATTTTTTGTTCATTTTCATCTTGATGGACATTTGCATTCCAAAAATTCCAAATATGGAAATTCCAAAAGCAATTTTCATTTTCCAGGTTGGAACTATTATGAATGAAGACACTATAAACATTCTTGCATAACAATTTTGTTGTTGGTTTTAAAATTTGGTCTTTTATGGTTAAGTACTTGGGAGTAGAATTGAAGATCATGGAGTAGGTGTAAGTTTACCTTTATAATAAATATTTTTATGAAATAGTTGTACCGTTTTACACTTTTACTAGCAATATATGAGGGCTTCAGTTGCCCCACATCCTGCTGTTTGGTGTCTTCAGTCTATTTTAAAGATAACTATTCTAATGCCTGCAACATGTATATCATTGTGATTTTAATTTGAACTTCCTTGATGTGCTTATTGGTCATTCATATATATTCTTTAATGAAGTGCCTGTTTGTTTACATCCATAGCCTATTTTAAAAATTGATTTGTCTTTTTTTATTGAGTTGGGCGAGTTTATGTATTTTGAGTACATTTCCTTTGTTAGATACAGCTATTACAAACATTTTTTTCCAGTCTCTGGTTTGCCCATTCATTTTCTTAATGATCTCTTTTAATGGGTAGAAGTTTTAAGTTTTATTGACATATAATTGTTCTATTTTTTATAGTTTTGTATTCGTATACAAGAAACCTTTGCCCATCCCAAGGTTGCAAATATTCTCTCATATTTCTCTGAAGAAGCTTTATAGTTTTAACTTTTATTTTTAAGTCTGTGATCCATATTCAGTTAATTTTCTGTTATGTTTTGTGAAGTAGAAGTCAAGATTTACCTTTTTTTCTAGTTGTTCAGTACCATTTGCTGAAAACACTTTCCCTTCTCCATGGGACTGCGTTAGCTACTTTTATTGAAAATCAATTTACTGTATAAGCATGGGTCAAATTATGGATGCTTTATTATACTTCATTAATCTATTTATTCCTTCCTATACTAATAGCATGCTGTCCCGATTAGCATGGCTTTATAGAAAGTCTTGAAATTAGATAGCCTATCTTTTCCTATGTTTTCCCTCTTTTCCTAGTTTTTTTGTTCTAGTTACTTTGTATTTCCATATAAATTTTAGAGTCAGCTTGTTAATTTCTCCAAAAAATAGCCTGTTGATTTTTTACTGGGAGTTTCATTAACTCTGTAAATCATTCTTCATTTATTTTTGATAGATTTTTTCAGATTAATTTGGCAGCTCCATTAGGCAACTAAATAATTTGTTTAATTAATTTATCAAAACTCAACTCTGTAATTCATAAGCTAAGCACAGCCTTATGTAGGTTCTTTTCACCTGAGTATGCTAAGAAAACTGTCTTAGCTAAGAAAGCTAAGCCAGCCATATGAATTAGATTATGTAGGTGTTAGCAAATTGATATTCCTGGAAACTTTTCTTGGGCTTCAAATTCTTACACAAATATACAGCTGAATTTGTAAACGTGAAATAATAATAACAGAATTAGCTAAGAAGTATTAAGAGGGAAAGAAATTCAAGGCATTGTGCTACATGTTTCACAGGCATTTTCTTAATATTTTCAATAACCTATAGGATACAAGTACTAGTATCATTCCCATTTAATGGATGAGGAAGCTGAGGTTTAGGGTCACACAGTTATTCAGTGGTGGACTGGAATCCAATCTGGCTGTCTCTAGAGCCTGACATTTTGAACACTAGCTACATAGTCTCCAATGTGTTAGCAGTTGAATGCCCCCATGGTCTTATTCCAAAGATAATCACATCAGCAACGAAACATCAATTCTCTGCCGGTTTTTTTATTTGGTCTTTTTATGGTTCTAGGCTGAGAACAGGCTCTGGGATGATCTACCGGTGATTTTTGGCTATAACTATGTCCTCCATTGGGTTAGAACCTTATTATCAGAATATCACCACAGATCAGCCAGCCAAGGGACATCAAAATCCTCTCTAGATAAAGGTGATTTCCTTCATGTAAAGTTTGGAACACAGAATTATTGTGCCACTTCTGTGTAAGTTTCTATTTCCAAAGGTGTGAAGTCTTTGAGTAAGAATAAATACATAAATATCAAATAAGTACTACCACCATAGGTTATAGTAGGATTTTCTAGGTGTTCGTTTGCCTTAATCACTCACAATGTCACTCACAGGGCTGCACAGATGTTAAATATTTGGAGTTCTTTTCACAGTATATTTTACCATTTAAAGTATAAGCATTTTGTATAGTGTGGATTTCTTAGTGTAACAACAATTGTTAATTATATTTTCCATAATATCAAATAAATTCAGGACTTCCTCCTTGCTTAAACATAACTACTACTGGTAGATGGCTACTTTTTAGTAGTAGCAGACAAATGCATTTTCCTTTTTGCATCAAAATGAAAATGTTTTGCAAAAATCTTATAGAAGAATTGGACAGGAAGGTACAAATCTGAGGATGCAAGACAATGAGCCCAAAGGAGAGCATCTGTCTGCAAGGAGGGTTGGTGGTGGGAAGTGCAGGAGTCTTGGCTCAGGATGAAGGGTGACCAACTGGTCCTGGTATTGGCATTGAATCCTGTACCCCAGGATACCCTTCAGTCCCAAACTGTTGATGCAAAACCCTGGTATTTGCCTGAGCCATTAGACATCAGAGTGACTCACTGGTTTTCAACCTTTACAGAATCTACATTGTTACGTCCAGAGTTAAAAGGCAGTCTCAGCTAGGTGTGGTGGTGTGTACCTTAGTACCAGCTGCTCAGGACACTCCTTGAACTCAGGATTTCGAGTCCAGACTGGACAATATAGTGAGACACTCTCCTCTAAACAACAGCAACAACAAAGGGCAGTCTCACTGGAAATGTCCACAATGACTGTGTATTTGATGATATCAAGAAATTGAGAAATTATTGATGCTTAGTTTATGTGTGATAATGGTATTGTAGTTATGTTTTTAAAAAGAATCTGTATCTTTTAGAGTCACATCTTAAATATTCATGGGTAAAATGATATCATGTCTAGGATTTGCTTCAAAAAAATCCCAGAGGGAGAAGTGAGAAGCAGAGAGGGTGAATAAATAAAACATTATTGGCTGTATTTTGGTAACTGTTGAAGCTGAGTGAAGAGTACACGGGGTATCATTCTACCATTTTCTCACTATTGTGTATTTTTTAAATCTTCCATAATAAAATAAGATAATCCTACTGACTTCTTTTAAAGATTGAAAAGTAAAACTGAAAACTTAGGTATTTGAAAGATAGTTCCTGAAAGACATGTGCAACTGAGAAGGATTGAATTATAAAAAGCAAGGGAAGAGCTTGTCACCAAATTTTAATGACATGATTCCATGTTTTCAAACTCCCACATATTATAATGACATCAGAAATAATAACAACAGCAGATGCTGTGGCAGCAACAGTTCATATTTATATAATATATACCATAAGGTTGGGACTTTTCTAAGAACTTTACGTTAATTATCTCACTTTTATTATTTCTACTTAATCCATGAGAAAACTGAGGCTAACGAACTTGGCTACTGTACTAGCAAGTAGAGGAACTAGGATTTGAACCCAGAGAGGATGACCCTGTACTGCATTAATTCAACAAATTTTCATAGAGCAACTACCGTGTTCTAGGCCCTGGGGCAGAGGTGGAGAATTGAAGAGCAAAATGTCTTGCCAGCATGGACCTTCTATTCCAATGGGAGGAAACAGACAAAATCCAATAAGTTTAATACAAAATGTGTGTATTTAAGGGAGGGTGGTAAGTGATGGGGGGAAAAATAAATCAGGAAAGAGGGTAGAGAGTGATGGGTGATCAGAAAGGCCTTACTAACAGTGACACTGAATAGGCACCTGAAGGAGGTGGGGTAGGGAATTTCAAGCAAGAGAGACATCAGGTTCGAAGGCCCTGTAGCAGGGACTTGCTTGGTGGGTTCAAGGATCAGGATGGAAGCCTGTATGGCTGGAGCCAAGGTGACAGACAAAGGGGAGAGCAGTAAAGACCAGGCCAGGAAGGTCAGAGAGTGTGATGCTTCTAAGTACAGTTGGGCTTTTATCTAAAGATCACGCAGGCTGCTGTGTTGATTACAGGCAGCAGGAGTTTAAGCAGAAAGGTAGGGAGACCTATTAGGAGGCTTTTCTAAGACCTAAGAGACGGAGGCCATTGCTTAGACTAGGGCTGTGTGTGAGAAGAAGTCAGATTTGGAATATATCTGGAAAGTAGAGCTGACAGAATTTTCATTAATAGCCTATGCTCTAAACCACTGTGCCACTCTTAAAATATTTATTCACATTTATAATTGAAATTAAAAATGAAGACATTCTCTCTTTCTGTTAAATTAATCAAAGAACATTTTATCTGCTGCAAGACAATGAGCCCAAAGGAGACCATGTGTCTGCAAGGAGGCTGAGTGGTGGGAAGGGCAGGAGTCTTGGCTCAGGATGGAGAGTGACCGACTGGTCCTGGTATTGGCACTGAATCCTGCATCCCAGGAAACCTCTGAGTCCCAAGCAACCTGGGACGGTTGGTTACCCTGCTCAGACACGGGGTTCACATCCCACCTCTTTCACTCTTCACTCTGGACCTTGATACAAATTGTTTAAGGCCTCAATCCTCAGTTTCCCCATCTCTAAGTGGAGATAATAATCTACTTGCTGAGCTGTTCTAAGAGTCTTAGAGGTCCTAGATATGAACGTGCTTTGTGAACTGTGAGACACCAAGAATTAAAGCACAAGACCTCTGGATCAGAGGTACTCAGGCCCCTGGACTGCCTTGCTTCCTCTGCAGGATGGAAGTCAGGAAGCCTCTTTCCTGCTGGGAGCCTGAGGAAGAGGGCGGAGGGCAGAAGGGGGAGGGCCACAATGCGGCCGATCCCCGAGAACAGTGGTCTGACCTCTGGAGCATCCCTCACAACCTCCAGGACTCCCAAGGCTCCCACAGCATTTCCTGAGGCCCCAGTCAGGGAGTTGAGGGATCCCCGTGGAGGAAGGGGCTGTGGTGTGCAGGGCTCTGGGACACGGAGGGGCACGCTAGACTAGGGAGGCAGCGGCAGGC
The DNA here is from genome assembly GCF_001698545.2 of Rhinopithecus bieti. NCBI lineage: Eukaryota > Metazoa > Chordata > Mammalia > Primates > Cercopithecidae > Rhinopithecus > Rhinopithecus bieti. The sequence continues at coordinate 2,053,102 of NW_016803664.1, forward strand.
AGTAGGACTTCCTCACTGGGCGCTACGCCTGGAATCCATGCTACTTCTAGGAGACCACCGAAAGGCTTAAATCTCTTCTGAAATCACATCCAGAAAAAAGGAATATAAACGAGCTTGTCACTAGTACAACTACAAAACAATTTATTTTGATCGATACTTTCAGGGGTGGGGAGAGGTCCACAAAGGCAAAAGTGTGGAAAGCGACTAGAAACATAAGGTAGCCCTGGAGGGAGACAGAGTCCCACTGGCTTGGGCAGCATCTTCATCCACACAGAGTTCTATGGATTCATGTTCAGTTTGCCTGGGGCCCTCTTTTCACTAATCCAGAGACAGCATCTCTTGAATAAGAGCTACTCCATTTCCAGCAACAAGAAAGAGATTGGAGCATGGTTGGTTGCTTACCTATCTGTCTGTCTGTCTAGCATCTATCTATTTATTTTTATACAGACTTAGACAGTCAACACAGTTTAAGTGTGACCAGGACTACCATTGCTTCTCTGTATGGGCTGTGATTAGTAAACATGTTGTCACAGAGAACTTAAATTCTGAGTTTGAGAACTGATGTACCACATCTCTTTGTGAATGATGTTTTCTGGGTTGAGTAATTCTGTTCACCCCAACGCATTCATTTATTAAGAAGTCTTTGGAAAATGACCTGAGATTAAACTAATATGGTCTTTTGTAGGTTATATCCTTGAAACTTTCATAAAAGTGTGCACCAACAACTTATCCCAAGTCTTTATCAATGATTTTCAAACTGTGACACTGTGTTCTGAAAACCCCCTCCCAGCCCTGATACACACACACACACACACATACACAAACACAATTTCTCTTCAGAGACCCCTTAGGGGCTGTTTTGGGGGTGTGTTTTTAAGTGATATTACAAGCAGAATGAAGCTCCTGATCTCCCTCCCTTTCTTTCTTTATAGCAATTCCAGTTCACTTATGGCTATCACATAAGGTCTTATTTGAACGATAGGTTCTGTGGCTCAATAAACCATTCTCTCTAACTGGAAGTTGTATTTTTTTCCATGACAATATTATTGAACATCAACATACCGTAAAGTAAGATGTGTGTGTGTGTGTGTCTGTGTGTGTAAGCAATTTAAAGGAAATAATAATTTATATCATAAGGATAAAATTTTACGTAAGACATTTTTATGTGGAGTATCCTGTTTAACAGCTGAATATTGACTGGTTGTTACTGGTTAGAAAAGCCCTGCAACCTTTGACATGCTCTGAGATCTCAACTGGTTAAAGAATCAGAGAAATTATATTTTGGCATTAAGATAAATGCTCCTATCAAGTTTTTCAATTGATGAGGGGGAGGGAAGGAGGAATGTTACAATTCTAGCTCTTAAAGCAACTATTTAAAAAATGGATGAGTTGGCTCTATCTAGTTGACTTCAGATACAGATAATTCAACCATATAAACATTCTCTTGGAAAATAACTCCACAAAGGTAAATCCACTTACTCGTAAATGGGGGTGGGTTGGGGAGAGAATTTGAGTGTGAACACCTGGAACAAAAGCACTTTTTTTCCATTGAAAAATATCTTCCTGGGGTTGATTTCTATAATGGTACATTTCCTCTTTATAAATCCTAGTCATCAATCATCAAGTTGTGTTTAATGAGCACCTGTGTAGATCATAGATTCCACAGTTCATCCTCAAAATTCAAATTTTGAGTTGCCCCTTGCTTTAAGAATTATAGTCCACCCCCAAGGCTTGTTCCTAGTTTGTTTGGCACCTTTTCTTCTGGCTGAACTTGAATCAAGGTGCAAGATTTCAGTGTCTTCTCTTATTCTCCTCTTCACCTTTCCTCGACTTCAAGGTCTCCCAACCTCAGCGTTATTGACATTTTGGGCCAAATAATTATTTGTTCTGAGGGTTGCCTTTGCATTGTAGGATGTTTGGCAGCATCCCTGGCCTCTAGCCGTTAGAGGCCATTAGCATCCCCTTCCCAGTTGTGATAACCAAAACTTCTCCAAATAATGCCACATTTCCCTTTAGAAGTAGGGAGGGAGGAAAACCATTGCTGTAATCCATGAGGATCCCAAGACTGGAATCCTGCCAGGAATTACCTTCCCACTATTGGACATGGTCAAAGAAACTTTAGACCTGTGTGATTTACCCAAGTCAATGTTCTCAACCCTTGCTGCATTTTAGAATCACCTGAGATGTTTACAAAAGACCAACTGGGCACTAGTATTTTTTCAAAAGTTCCCCCAGGAAATTCAAATTTGTAGACACAATAGACAATCTCTGAACTAAACGTACTTAATAATCTTAATACTTACAAAAACCAACCAACTAACCAACCAACAATGACCCAACAATTTTATTTCATATAGGAAATATCCAGGTAGCTTCAAAGCAGGAAAAAAATCCCATATGTCCATAGACTGTAGAACATAAGTCATCAGAAACATTTCACATTTGCTTTCTGTTGTTCTCTTATCAGCACAAAGCAGTTGGGAAACCGAATGCCCTTGGGAATACTGGGCTTTTCGACAGTTTGAATGAAGGGGCATCCCTTGATATAGAGCATCCCCTGGTGCTTGTAACTCATAGACAGTCTTTTGTCAAAAGTAACATCTATTAGAGAACTTCAAGGGGAAAAGACTGAGCCAGAGGAAATCCCTTGAATGTAATGTTTGGTGCTGGCAGGAAGGAAGATCAAGACTTAGCAAGACCAGAGGTGGCTTGGGAAGGGAGGACTTCTGATAATGTTTTTCAAGCAAATGAAAGTTATGATTACATTGCTACCACTTTCCTTCATCTGTACTCAGTAAGTGTGGGAATAGACCCAGACAATGAGGGTCTTTGTATCTTAAGATTGAGGAACATTATATCTAGAGGTGTATATATTCTAGAAGCTGCCAATTCCACTTTGGCCAGCCAGGAAGATTTGACAAAGATTTTCAGCCAGCTCCTGATCTTCTGAAAGGTAGAGGAATGCATTAGATAATGTTCAACCTTCCATGTGCTCTTGGACAACTCAGCTTATCTTCCCTAAGATTTTGTTTCTTTATCTGAAAAATGGGCAATGTGGCATTTGCCTCAGATAGTCATTATGAGGATTAAATTAGAAAATGTGTGTGAAAGTGCCTTGTGAATTGTTAAGCCCAATAAGGCAATATTATCTTTTTGGAGACCTCCCACTCTGAAGGTTCAGCTAGACCAGGATCCAGTGGCTTTCAGTTTTGGCTTCTAGGGCATGTGTAAAATAATGGACAAGCACAGTTGTTGATATAACTTGTCAAATGTCTGTTCTCAAGTGGGCAATTAGGAAAATACATTTGAGCTAAAAAGACAGAGTGATGTATTTTTCATGACTGAGGTTACAATTGTATTTTAGGTTATTATATACTAAAGACCAGGAAATTAATTGGTGTCCTCTAAAATGCAGGAGAGCAACAGATTAATCTGATAAATGGTTTCCATTAAAAATTCCATTTGGCTTCTCAAATTCATCTTGTCTCCTGCAGTTTCTGAATGCCACAACGTCCTCCCCTTGTGCCTTCCAGCTGCATTCTCTTGCTCCCTACATCACTGGGTTTGGAGAATATGAGTTTTTATATAAATCCAGTAGCACAGCGTAACTAGAAGCTTAACCCATTAGCTCCCTAATTCATGAATATGTTGACTGAAACCATGGTTTTGTCTTTCAATTTAGGGTTTGGTTGATACTCAGAATGTAATCTTTGTCGATATTGAAGAAAAGGGTTTTGGTGATAGCATTTCATACAGATAGTGCAGCTGAAAACACTCAAATGAGACTATCATCAAGATGTGAAGTTATTAGTGCTTACCTAGGAAGAATTCCCAACAACGATGAAATAAACAGGGCAGGAGAGAAGGCTGTTTCAGGGGACGGTCAGTGTTATCCTGGGGGGGTGGGGGTGGGGACACTGGTAGAGAAGTGGTCAGTGTTTCCAAACTTTTACTCAGATGTTTTTCCAATTAGGTGTCCCATATGGCTAGCAGACAAAACTGGGTGGATTCCACTTCAGGCTTACAAAAACACAGACACTTAGATGCCATCTTTCTGAAGAGAATCCCAAACTGATTGCAAATCCAGAACTGAGTATGCCACTACATGATGACACTGAGTTCATATTTCTCTGGTTTGTCCTCAGATTGTTCAGCCTTAAAGACTGAGTCAGGCTCTGGATGGTGGATTTCAATGACAAGAACATAGATGAGGCCTCCAATGACAGCACCAACCAAAGGGCCCACTACAGGAATCCACCAGAAGTTGTTTCCAGCTCTGAAATCAAACAAGAAATTAGTGATACATTTCTTGGCCTTCCTCCTGGTATTACTGTCTAGTTTTTCACTCACTTGTTAGTCTTTCTCATGCTCATGGTTCCCTCTTAACTCAGCAAGATCTAAGTATAAGGAGGGGTCACTGCAGCATGGCAACTGTCATCCTTGATTTTCCACTACACCTGATTTCAGATGATCTATTTCCTTGTCCTACTAATATTTGTGAGATATTACGTCTTACTTATTTTCCTTTTAGAAAATATAGTGCCTGAGCCCATGGTTAGGATTGAGGGCCCCTAAGAAAGTTCAGGTCAATTACTCAGGAAGTGCCTTTCCCTCATCCTGAAATAATGACGCCTGTGGATTACGAGTAGAATGTGGAGAGATTCCTGGGCATCACTCGTGTATGAGGACAATCAAACTAATCAATCAGGAAATGTTTTCAATTAATGAATGAATTTTAAAAAATCTAAGGTGGACGTGTGAATTGCCTACTAAATAGAATTTAAATCCATACTTATTTTTTAAGGTCATAGCTTGAAGCTACCCTTTGATAAGGTTGTCATGCCATGACGCTCTTTCTTCCAGAAATCCTCAATGTCAGTACATTACAGCAAAGCTGTGGTTCTGGGGAAAAGCAGGTATCTTTGTGAGTTGTCACCATCTTCTTTGGAGAGAGAAAATTCATGTAAATAATTTCTTAGAAAGGATCAGGAAAGCAAACAAAAGTATACAGTATATTGTTTAAGGATATGTACATTTAAGATAAAAGTATTTTTAAAAAGCGGGAGAATGGCAAACACAAAAGTTCAGGATAAATGCAGAGGGGGTGGAAGACAAGAGGAGTCCCCAGAGGCATGAGAGAATTTCAGTGTTCTAGTTGGATTCTAGAAGGACCCAGAGCTGTTCTTTTCATCATTATGCTTAATAACCACACATACGTTCCATGTGGCCTTTTGTGTATCTCAAACTTTGATTAGAAAGAACGATAAAGGAAATAAGCAGGAAACAAGAACCCTGTCCTAGAATCCAGGAGACTAGGTCTAATCTCAAGATTATCTAGAAGGTCTTTGAGCAAATCAAACTCCTGTTCTCCACCGTGAGCTCCACTTCCTCCATCTGCATGGTCCTTTCCACCTGGAGCACCTAAGTTGTCTCTGAAGTCCTCCATCGCCCATGCAGAGTTGATGGAAGAGCACTGAGCCTGAGCACGGCAGCCACCAGATGTCACTCTTACAACACGCCAGTGAGGATGCTGCACTGCCGCTCTCACAGTGCCCTTCCCCAGGCCCCAAATCCAGATGGATTTTTCTAGAGGAGGCACATGGAGGGTGGCTGCTTCTCCCATTTGGCTGTAAAGACTTGAAGTCTTCTTTAGAGCTCAAAACATGGAGTATAAGCTACCTGTTGGGTCCATCATTTCCTTTTGTGGCAAATCTCTTCCTGTCATTCAGCAGATGAAGGTCCAAGATATCAGCCAGGGTACATGTCCTCCTTTCACTGGCTGGAGACTTTTTCTTTTATCAGACTGGACATGTTGTGTGAGGTTCACAAGTCACAAATGGAGGTGCTCAGATGTGGTTACCTGCCTAGCCTAGTCCCATATGCACACAAATAGTGATCATTTGCACACTATGATTCGGGGGATGCTAAGAACATGTCTATGTTAACTGTCTAAAGGATCATCTTTAGAGATTCATTACTTTGGGTCAACTATTTGAAAAATTTAATAATACTCCTGAGAGCTTTCCCTGATTAAGTCATTAACATCTTAATGTGAATAAGTGGAGAGAACTTTGATGGGAAACATCTTAACATTTAAGGGAAAAACCAAGAGTTGGCCAGGGTCTTTTGACTCTTGCCCTCATCAGACCCTCTGGCACCTCACTGTCCCTGCCATCATTCCACTGCTTGCCATTCAGGGGTACATGGGGTCCTGGGAACAAGGTAGCCTTGTTTTTTCTCTAAGACCTTAGGTGTGGATCCAAGCTAGGGTATCTACTGAGGGATTTCCCTTGGATATATAACTCTGAGGAAATGAGACACTCTAAGAACACTTTGGAAGCCTGTTGTCCCTCAAAGGTTTTGAGGATAACTTTTTGGTTGAGGAGTACCAGCCAACCCTGCTCTTTCCTAATGAGTTTCTGCTTCCTCACTCTCTCCTTTTTCAGTCAGTCCTATAGGATGATGTCAGATTAATTTTGCTAAATTGACATTCTAAACCTGCCAAACTTGTACCCCAAATACTTTGATACTCCCTATAACCTACAGAATAGGGAGCAGAAAAAAAAAAAAACAAAATTCTCATTCCGGGAGTCCAGGTCCTCTATGATCTGACAACTGCCCTTTCCAACTTTCTTTCTGCACCCTTCCAGTTAAACTAGATCACTTGTGATTTTAACATTGTGTCTTTAAATAAGGGTTCTCTCTGCCTGAGATATCCCCTCTGTTGCCTGTTTAAACATATCCAAATACTATAAATGCTCCCACTTCCACTCCCATAATTCTTAAATTTGGAGCTGTAGACCTCTAAACTCCTGGAGTTAATTAGTCAAATCTCTTTAATGGCACTTGACCACTTTAACCTTGTGTAAGAGCTTCTGCAATAACTTCTTAAATAGAGTATAAATAAAACCGTGAAGGACAGAAACTAGGTCTTATCATCTTTAGTAGAGAGCCTTGAGTAAGAGATCAAGCAGCTGCGTGAATGAATAAACGAGTGCATAGAAGGGAAAAGATCCTGATGCTAGCTAGGGACATGGGACATTAGGTGATTCCAGCATTTTCCTCCACATGGGTTCTCCTAACATATACCTAACACAGCAAAGAGACATTGGGCAAGATCTCCATCTGTTTCGGAACAACCACGTCTCTTGAACTTTAGAATGAATCACCAAGGAGGACTCAAAGAGGGTGGGAGAAGAGCATGGTCTCCAAGACTGAGACTCTGGAAGGTGGAATTAAGGGAAACTCATGGGCTAATTCTGGGCTCTGGGAATAAGGAGATCCTTAGGACGTATGTTTTTGATGCTCCATTGGAAGGATACAAGAGATCCACCCTCGTTGGGGACATTTTCATGTTCTAGTTGTGATCATTCTAGGACAGAATTTCTCAACCACAGCCCTATTAACATTTTGGACTGAATAATTCTTTGTTGTGGGAGGTGTGCTCTGTGCATTGCAGGATGCTTAGCAGCATTCCTGGCCTCTACCCATTAGATGCCCATAGCATCTGCTTCCCCCAGCTCCAGCTGTGACAACCAAAAATGCCCGGGGGAACAGTTGCCCACCTCTGGTTGAGAACTGCTGTTCTAGGAAATTTATTGCATTGTCAATTTCTTGAGGACAGGGAATGTCGACTGAGTTGCTTTGCATCCTTCTACTCCTAGGAAGTGTCGACACATAGAAGTTATTCATTCTTTTATTCAATACCTTGTTACTCAGCCTTTCTATGAGCTACACCCTGTTCTAGGTACTGGGGATATACCAGGAGAAAGGCTGTCAAGGTACTCGTGGCACTTACACTCTAGACGCTCTGAGTGCTATCTGTGGTGGCAATCTCAATGGTACCAGTTATTTTAACTTCTTTTTCACCCTGGTGAAAGGCAGGCCAAACTCCAATGACTCTATGTCTAGGTCATCATTTGGGAACACTCATGTCCTTTGTTCTCACAGGAAACATTAACCTAGAATTTGCTCACACATGCTTTTCCTACTTTTCTCCATGGTAGAGCCCTGTTTCCTGATGAACCAAAGTGAGCTCCTTCCCTGCAGGGAGTTGCCATGGGTGGATGAGGATGCGCCTCTGTGACTGCATGCAGAGAAAGCAGGAAGGAGTGAAGGGGCAAAGTTTGTCCTAGAAGGTAGGTACCAACAGTTGGCATATTTCCTCATCACATTCTGAAGTAGAAAGCGTGGAGTCTTGCCATTTCTGGGGCAGAGGCTCGATCTTACGTCTGTCCTGTCAGGAAGTTCTTACTCATATCTCCAGAACAAAGTCAGCTCTCACATTTGTAGTCATGTCTTTCCCAGCTTCCCTGGCAGTTACTAACTCGTTATCTGTGTTCCCGCAGCACTTTTAGGGGCTGCCAGAGCACTTATTATATTGCTCAAGGCGAGTGCTTTTGCTGATTTGAAATTTCCTTGCTTAGCGCAGTGACTAAAGCATAGATAATGCCCAAGAAATATCTGTGGAATAAATGCAGCATAGGTTGCGTGGTTCACGAGGAAGAGCCCCGTAGTGGCATCAGAGGATGCAAATTCTAGTCCAACTTTGTCACAAAGTGAATCTGCAGACAAGTTATACAGCTAAAATGTTCACATAAAATCATATAGCAATTGAGGGATTATTATGTGGGACAGGTTTATCTCTATTGAATTTACCTAGAGCCGCCTCTCTTTCTCTCTCTAGCTCTCTCTCTCTCGAGCGCGCGCATGTACACACACACACACACACACACACACACACACACACACACACACACACACAATCATGCCACAAAATACCAGTGCAGTGTCCCATGCTTATGACCAGAGTGTGCAGTTAACCTTGGCGCTGTCCTCTGAACTCCCCTGGATCTCCATGCCAAAGCCCCGCCCTGCTGGTAAGGCGCAGCATAACTCTGTCTCCTCCCCACCACTGTTACTTACCTGAAGACTTCAAACCCCCAGCCTGCCAAGGCAGTGAAAAGTCTGGGACTCAGGTCTCTAGCTGGGTTCATGGCACAGCCACTGTTCAGTCCCAAGGAGGAAGAAATGACAGTGATCAGGAGGCCAATGACAATGGGCTCTAGGCCTCTGGGGGCTCCCAAGTTTCTGGAGTCAAAAATGGCAAAGACGATCATGAGGAGTATTGTGGTAGCCACCACCTGGAGAGGGAGAAGTTGAGCCAGGGCTTTAGCCTGCGTTCTGCTCACCTGCATGCCTCAAAACCATCCTTTCTTACTATTCTACAATATTACAATATTACTTTACTTATATTACAATATGACTACTAATAACTGGCATGTACTGGGTGAGTAATTGTGCCAGTCTGTCTTCTTTCCACAACACTGTTTCCAAGATATCGTTTCTTTCCAAACAATATCAAATGTTAGGAAAAGGATATCGTTATTTCAGGCTTTTCTAATAGAGCTAAACAAGTACTATGCTTTCAAAAGGAAATTGAGCAATAATTTAGCAATATACATTCAAAAACATAAATTTATGTATACAATTTGATGCTGCTGGATATTTGAGAATTACCCCGTGGAAATAATCTAAAACGTGGAAAAATCATTTTAAAATGTCCACTTTAGCAAAATTTATAGTACTGAAAACTGGAAGCTTTTACTCTTTTTTTAGTCTACCATATAGCCATTAAAAACTATAAACACAAAAGCTATGTAGTAATATTTAAAAATGCTTATGACATTAAGTGAAAAAAAATTTGTATATGCTTTGTGTTTTCCACAGCTGTCCCTCAGTATCTGTGAGGGATTGCTTCCAGGACTTCCTGCAAATACCAAAAATCCATGGGTGTTCAAGTCTCCAATATAAAATTGTGTATTATTTGTATATAACCTATGCACATCCTGCTGTATATTTTAAATCATCTCTAGATTATTATAATAACTAATATAATGTAAATATGGTATTGTTTAGGGAATAATGACAAGAAAAAAGTCTGTACATGTCCAATACAAATGCAATTTAAAAAATATTTGTGATCCATGGTTGGTTGAATCCATGGTTGCAGAATACACAGATATGTAGGGTTGACTCTACTTAAAAATACACATAAAAGAAAACTTTTAAGACAATAAACAAAAATGATAATAGGTATTCTAAATTGGCCGATTATAGCTGGTTTCTATGTTATTTATTTCCCAAACTACTGTTTAACAGTTAAATGATAACCATTATTTATTGAATATTTATTATATGCCAGGTACTTTATATGCTTTATCTCATTAAAACTTCACAGTAGGGGCCGGGTACGGTGGCTCACACCTGTAATCCCAGCATTTTGGGAGGTCGAGGCGGGCGGATGACGAGGTCAAGAGATCGAGACCATCCTGGCTAACATGGTGAAATCCCGTCTCTACTAAAAATACAAAAAATTAGCCAGGCGTGGTGACAGATGCCTGTAGTCCCAGCTAATGGGGAGGCTGAGGCAGGAGAATGGCGTGAACCTGGGAGGCAGAGCTTGCAGTGAGCCGAGATCACGCCACTGCACTCCAGCCTGGGCAACAGAGCGAGATTCCATCTCAAATAAATAAATTAATTAATTAATTAAAATAAAATAAAATAAAAACTTCATAGTAATGCTGTGAGGTAAATCCTGTTATTATTCTCAGTTTATAGATAAGAAAAGTTCAGTAGAACAAGGTTAAGACACTTGTCCAATGTCAAACTTGTAAGAGGAAGAATCAGGATGGGAACCAGGCAACTGATTTTAAAGTTTAAGTTCATTATCATTTCATCTGCTTTCCAAAATAATAATGTTAAAATAATTTTTAATATTAAAAGACACAGGTTCCCCCAAGAGCACTCTTCTGTGGAAAGCCTTCTCCGACTCTCTCTTGCAGAGTAAAACCTCCCGCCTCTGGGCTTCCATGACATTCTGACTTTACTTCTATCACTGTCCTTGTCACTCTGCAAAAGAATATCTGTTTACTTGTTAGATTGAGCCTCAGGCTCTGAACTCATTGAAGAAGGAAGAGCATAGAGCTGTACGTGGCTAAGTAGGTGCCCAGTAAATAGTTATTGGGTGAATAAGTGATTGATTATTAACTAAACCAAGGAATATGTTTGGACAATATTTAGAGCTAAGCAATTTAGTAATCTTGAGATAAAGTGACCCCAAAATATGGTCATGATGACCAAGAACTCTGTTGGGTGTTGACTGACTGATAACTGGTAATTTTTGGAACTCTCTCCAAAGCCTAAGGAATACAGAGAGCCTTCAGAGTTTGCTGATGGTTACAGCATCAGGGTTTTCTAATATTTACTTTTTCTACTTGACTATGTACACAATAATGGACTTAGAAATCACAGACCTTAGAGAAATTGCAAACTCACTCTGAGATAAGGACACAATGAAGAAAGCTTAGGATATGGTATGCAGGTCAGCATTGATCAAGATACAGCTTTGAGAGACTGAGGCAGGCAGATTATGAGGTCAGGAGTTCGAGACCAGTCTGGCCAACATGGTGAAACCCTGTCTCTACTAAAAATACAAAAATTAGCCAAGAGTAGTGGCTCATGCTGGTAATCCCAGCTACTTAGAAGGCTGAGGCAGGAGAATTGCTTGAACCTGAGAGGCAGGGGTTGCAGTGAGCTGAGATCATGCCATTGCACTCCAGCCTGGGCCACAGGCTCAGTCTCAAAAAAAAAAAAAAAAAAAAAACTTAGAGAAAAACCCAAAAAAAAACAAAATTGTCGTAGCTCTACTATGCTCTCTGCTTCAAATTTCTATTATAATATGGCCCCTATACTCCAGTTTCTTATCTAATTATATATTTTTTCTTTTATTTTCTTCTTTTTTTTGCCCAGGCTGAAGTGTAGTGGTGCGATCATAGCTCACTGCAGCCTCCAGCTCCTGGGTGCAAACTGTCCTCCCACCTCAGCCTCCCAAGTAGCTGGGACTACAGCTGAGCACCACCACACCTGGCTAATTTTTGTATTTTTGGTAGAGACAGGGTTTTGCCATGTTGCTCAGGCTGGTAGTGAACTCCTGGGCTCAAGTTGACTTGTCCACCTTAGCCTCCCAAAATGCAGGGATTAAGATGTGGGCCACCATGGCCAGCTCTATCTAATTATATCTTATTTTGCATTGTTCCCTTGTTCAATGCTCTTCAACTAGATTCTAAATTTCTGGGCAGATACTGTTTATAATGCATTTTTCTCATATTTTCTTTTATCCTCATAAGTAACTTCATGAAGGCTCATGTTACCCCATTTTACAAGTGAAAACTTGTGACCCAAAAGTTCAGTACTTTTCTGAAACCATGCAGGAAGTTGGAGGCAGAACAGCTATTTTAATTCAAGCATTTAGACTCTGCACCTTGGATCTTTACAACTCATATTTGCTTGTCAGTCTTTCAAGCTCCAGACACAGGGTCAAGCACATGGTGAGTTTTTAATAAACGCTTGTTGCCTGTTTGATTTATTGATGAAAGTGGAAAGTAAAAAAGCTAAGGACATGAGGGCATAGTTTTTCATCCATACATTGAATGGAGATGGGCAGAGCTGATGAATTGGAACGTCCATTTTATACACATGCCCATTCTGATCTGCTCCACTGTATAAACCTGATCATAGAAGCAGAACTTAGAGATACTGAAAAACATAGCCTTCCTTCCACTGCACTAACCAAGATGACCAGCAGCCTTCTTGGGACACCGTAAGGGAAGAAGAGTCTTTTGAGTTGACAATGTTAGTCCTGCCACAAGCTGACCAAATAGGTGTGCTATTGGTTACACCACAGTATGCTTGGGTGCCAGAAGCTTGTTTAAATGTCAATAAGGCAGAGATACTTCTAGCCACCTGACAGTTTAAATAAATAAACCTATGTACATGAGACGGAGAGGACTGATGATACCCTAGGCTCAGCTACCACCCTTCACAGTCCCTTTGATTTGAAATAGAAATGTCTTCTCTTGTGGCCTCCACACTTAGACCACATGTTAAAAGAGACAACAGTGAAGTGAACTCCATTTGTGTCTACAGGGGTTGAAACGTTTAGTCATTCATTCTTTTCTGGATCTCAACTAATGGGAACAAGTGTATGTATTAAAGAAGAAGAAGAAAACTTTTCTGGTGGTATCAGCTTCCTGCAAAGGTAAAACGATGATCAAGAAAGCTTGGGTTATGCCCAGCAACCTTTGCCGTTGGAAATACAATCTCTCCTTTCTGATTGGACTCTAATTCTCCAATGCATTTCCCTTATAAGAGCATATCTTTTCACCAAAGTTAAGTCTTTGTTGAATTTACACTTACTTGATCTGCAAATGCATTCGCCAAAGATAGATACGGAGCTGGATATGTTGCAAAAATGTGTGCTGTTGCATTTTCTCCCATGATCAGCAGTTTTCCACCAGCAAAGGACATAAGTCCATCTATGAAAGACAAAACTCCAGCACATTAGTGTTCTCTGGGAAGAGTTGAAGGAGGCCTATGCCAGGCCTTCTACTAAACAACCAGTCACTGAGGTTGAGCTTGGCATAGCCGTGTCATTTGTCTCTCTCTACTTCCGAGGAATGATAGTTTTAGGAATGCCCATGTGAATCCCAGGATGGAGGGTCAAAGGAAGAAGGCCCTTGGCCTCTCTGAATGGCCCACTCTAAACTTGGACAAATTCTTCTTCAATAGGGTCCTGGCGATGAATTCTCTTTTGTGGTAATTCTTGGACTTTTCAAGGTCAACTGAAAGCCAAAGCGGGGCTTGGTCTTGCTCTAGGAAGAATTTGTACTTCCCAGAGGGCTCTCAGTAACCCCTAATACCACTCCAGAATTTAAGGGTGTTGCAGTATACTGAAGACGCCCTTAGAGCTAGGGGTATGGCAGCCACTGCCACAGCCAGCACTGACCCCAGGCCATTCTTGCCATAGCAGTGGGCTCTGAATTTCCTGTGTGGCCTTGAATTCCCTTTTAGCCCTTTTAGACTCTAATTCTCAGAGAGACACTCTTTGGGGGAAAAGTCCCTTTCCATAATCTATTTCTCTTTTTCTTTTTTTTTTTTTCTTTTTTATTTTTTTTGGAGACAGGGTTTCTCTCTGCTGCCCAGGCTGGAGTACAATGGCGTGATCCGGGCTCACTGCAGCCTTGATCTGGGCTCAAGCAACCTTCTCACCTCAGCCTTCTGAGTACCTGGGACTACAGATGTGAGTTACCACACCTGGCTTATTTTTAAATTTTTTTTTTTTTTTGAAGAGACAAGCTATCCCTATGTTGCCCAGGCTGGTCTTGAACTCCTGGGCTCAAACGATCCTCCCGCTTCTGCCTCCCAAAGTTTTGGGATTACAGGCGTGAGCCACCACACACCTAGTCCTCCACGACTTCCTAAGGCCTTCAGTTTGGGAGTCATAATGTATTAAGTCTTACCTTGGGTTAGAAGGAAGGAGCTGCTTTAACAGTTGATTTCATGGAAACACCAAGGTGTTTTAGTTTGAAAGGCCTCGAGAGTCATGTAATTCAATTTTCTCATTTTCCAGAGGAGGAAACTGAGGCTAGTCAGATCAGATATTTAAGTCGCACAGGTATTTACTGAACAGCTAGAACTAAAGTCTGGTCTTCTATCACCAGTACTGTGTTTTTCCCAAGGACTGTTGCAGAGTGGAAGCCCTGGCTGTTTGATAGAAGGACAATGAGGCTCCCACCCACCCACATCTCTGCTGTGTCTCTTCCTTCAAAGATATCACCCCAGAGTCCTTCTCTCAATACTTACTGGTCACACCTTTGCCACCAGAAAACACCTCCTTTCCCAGCCAAATCAGAGACAGCAGTGGGGAAGCCACTGGTCTATTGCTTGTTGTTATGGATGTTCATGTTGTAGTTCTGGCTTGGCACAAAGATAGGCTTTCTTTAAGTTCTGCTTCCCATTTAAGATACGACCATTTTCATCAAGAGGATTCATGAATTTGCTGGAACGGTAATGTGGCCTCATTTTCTCAAATTTAGAACTTCCTGTCACTTGTAGAACGCTTCCTGTCCTTGCTTTTTTCTCACCTGTGCCTACCAAGTAATTCTGACTTTCAAATTATGCCCAGCTCTTCCTAATCTTAAGACTCAGGGACTTTACTCACCATAGTAAATGCCAAAGAGGGTTGCGGCCCCCGCAAAGGCTCCCAAGAACTGGGCTCCCACATAAAATGGCAATTTGAACCATTTCATCCGTCCAAAGAGACACATTGCAAAAGACACAGCTGGATTGACGTGGCCACCTGCAAAGAAGGGAAGATTGAAAAAGTGAGAAGGCAGGTCAAGATGAAGAATATACAGAAAACCATCTAGAGATCTCAGGTGGAATTCAGTCTTCTAGGTAGAGAACTACTGCCTGTGAGGAGAAACAGGGGTGTGTATGCACATGAAACAGAGAGAGTGTGTGTATCTGAGCAGGGAGAGAGGGAGGACTGATCATTTTCTTTTTTTTTTTTTTTTTTTTGAAGACGGAGTCTCACTCCTGTCACCCTGTAGTTGCAGTGGCCGGATCTCAGCTCACTGCAATCTCCGCCCCCGGTTTATGCCATTCTCCTGCCTCAGCCTCCCGAGTAGCTGGGACTACAGGCACCCACCACCTCGCCCGGCTAGTTTTTTGTATTTTTTTTTAGTAGAGACAGGTTTTACCGTGTTAGCCAGGATGGTCTCGATCTCCTGACCTCGTGATCCACCCCTCTCGGCCTCCCAAAGTGCTGGGATTACAGGCTTGAGCCACCGCGCCTGGCCAGGACTGATCATTTTCATGGCATCCTTGGATAACTGTTTAGAATGTTTATCTTGATGAAAGGAGAGTCAGGTATAAAAAGAAACTTGATGTGCTCAAGTGGCTCTTTATTAATAGGGTTGTATCCCTCTGTCTATAAAGCAATCACCCGAAACAGATTGATTTAGCTATTAACTTCAATATCTTTTAAAAGTCAATATGCTTATCCAATATATGTATAGGATTTAAATCTATATCTAGCAATTTCTCAGGCCATGACCAGAGGATATGAAAACAAGCTCAAAAGAGACGTATCTTTAAGGGAAAATGACCGTGGGTTGCTGAGGGTGGGGGCATAGTTGATTTTGAGGTGGTCACAGAGTTTGTGTGGCTAGTTCTCAGTTCCTCTGCATAAACAATGCATTTCTGTCATACACAGAAATGTAGCAACCCTTTCCTGAGCCCAACCCAGGCTCCAGCTAGAGAAATCAGCTTCCTTGACTTGCATCCAGCCATAAAATCAAATGGAGAGTTTGCTCTGTGGTTGGTCTCTAACATCTCCAGCTGGCTTTGCTAGTAACAACAAGAGCAGCACTTATCAAATACTTGCCAGACACTATTGTAGGGGTAGTAGGTGCATTTGATCCCCGAGATGGGTACTACTCCAGTTAACAGATGAGAAAACTGAGGCATGGACGGAAAGTAAGTTTCTTAAGGCTACATGATCAGTAAGTGGAAGAACCAGGATTCAAATTCAGGTTTATCTGAATTCTAGAGCTTATATTTTCTGCTATACCACTTCCAGACCATCGTCACTGTGTTTATAAAGGCTTCTCTGCTTTCGCGGGCAGAAAAATAAATAAAGAATTTTTTTAAATTGTCTGAGCATATAGGCTCACTTCCTAGTGAAAACAGATGTTCATTTGAGGAAGACAGATGACATTTTGTGTGGAGGGGGAATCAGAGACACCACGTTGAGATGTGGACTTTCAGGCTGTGGACTTAGTTGTAAACAAAGGAGAGACGATGGTGGTGATGATGATGCTGCTGATCCTACACAGAACCAAAAGGTGCACTTGTTTCTAGAAGCCTTTACCACTCCCTGTGGAGAAAGCTATGCTTTTTCCAAGTCTACAGGACAAAGTGGATTTGCAGTGGGTACGGGGATTCTGGCTACTGGCTAAGCCACAAGGGTCCTTTCCTCACCTGCCCCTGCCACTCAGTGGCTACTGTGAGTGAGAAAATGCCAGTGTATTGAAGCACGGATGATTTCCTAAAGCATTATAAACACTTCAACTGTTGGGTTTTCTTTTTCAGTGCAGGAGAGCCACAATTCTGGAGACTAGCAGTACACCTTACCAGGGAAGGCTAGAAACAGAGGTTAGGAGGGAGTAGGGGGCACACAGGGCAGTGGGAAGTTCCTCTTCTCCCAGAAGCTTCCTGCAGAGTAGCTACCTCCAGCTGCCTGGAGGTAGCCATTGTGAAAGGAAAACGGGCAGGGGGCCAGGCGCAGTGGCTCATGCCTGTAATGCCAGCACTTTGGGAGGCCGAAGTGGTTGTATCACGAGGTCAGGAGTTTGAGACTAGCCTGCCCAACATGGTGAAACCCCGTCTCTACGAAAAATAGAAAAAAATTAGCTGGGCGTGGTGGCAGGCGCCTGTATTCCCAGCTACTCGGGAGGCTGAGATGGGAGAATTGCTTGAACCCAGAAGGTGAAGGCTGCAGTGAGCCAAGATGGTGGCACTGCACTCCAGCCTGGGCAACAAGAGCGAAACTCCGTCTCAAAAAAAAAAAAAAAAAATTAGCTAGGCATGGTGGCTCGCACCTGTAATCCCAGCTACTCAGGAGACTGAGGCAGGAGAATTGCTTGAACCCAGGAGATGGAAGTTGCAGTGAGCAGAGATTGTGCCACTGTACTCCAACCTCGGTGACAAAAAAAAAAAAAAAAAAAAAAAAGAACAAGGGGGCTGTAAGGGATCACCTCCAATCTAACTCCCTTGAGTTTCGTCTACCAGTGGGAGATCTCTTTGTTTAACAATTTCCTCTTCCAAAATAAAATTTCCCATAAGTAGGTTTCTGTTTGTTAGCTCCTTCTAAGCATCTTGAGGCTGGAACTATTATTTACCTTGGACCTCACATGATGCAAGGCATTTAGTAGGTGTTCAATATAAAAGCTGAAGAAATAGGCTGGGCGTGGTGGCTCAAGCTTGTAATCTCAGCACTTTGGGAGGCCAAGGTGAGTGGATCACGAGGTCAAGAAATCAAGATCATCCTGGCCAACATGGTGAAACCTTGTCTCTACTAAAAATACAAAAATTAGCTGGGCGTGGTGGCACACACCTGTAGTCCCAGCTACTTGGGAGGCTGAGGCAGGAGAATCGCTTGAACCTGGGAGGCAGAGGTTGCAATGCTCCGAGATTGTGCCACTGCTCTCCAGCCTGGCGACAGAGTGAGACTCCATAAAGAAAAAAAAAAAAAGGTTGAAGAAATAATCAGAGGCCTTATTTAGATAGCTCAGACTACAGAGATCTACAGAGGAAAAAAAGTTGCTTGGGGATCAGAAAGGGTATGTCTGGAAGGGTACTTTGCAAAGCAATGAGGAAAAGGGCTGGAAAGGAGGCAGAAAGGTTCAGAAAGAGAGGTGGACAAGTGGCACCCTGATGCCTCTGGTTAGAGGCCAAGTGGCTGCTAGAAATTTCTCCCTGTAGAGATGAGTGGTCACCCTGGCTTATCACAAGGACAAGGCAGAGCAGTATATTGGAAAGAACATGAGAACTAGAGTCAGTGCACTCAACTCTTGGCTTTGCCAAGCTTGCTGGGACAATCAGATTATTCACATAAAGGGCCCATGGGCACAGCTGGAGCCCACAGGGCACAAGATGAAAGTCTTAGGTGAGCAGAGGGAACCCCTTCAATGTTCTATTCTATGCATATCCTTTCCTTCTCCCCACCCATACACAATCCTGTGATCAAGATAACCCTATATTTTATTTGTTGTGAAAACAAGGCTATTTGCTTTTTCAATAAGTTTATTTTAGTCATAAAATGCTACATCAAGAGCAATTACCATTAGCCTAAATGCTTTGTGCAGGATGCTACATAATTAGGGTATTATGACCTCTGATTGACTGGATTTGACTGGAACATTCCCAGGGGAGCAGGATGCTGTAACTTCTTTACAATAAGGTGATGTTTTATATTTAAAAGACAAATATCTGCTGACCTCGCTAGTCGGTGACCACAAAATGGGATCCCATTTATGCCCAGTATAAATTGGTTACTTTTGGAATTTTCAAGCAGATCTTACAAACCAGTATGTGCCCACAAACCAGTATGTTAGCTGCAGCCACAATGAGAAAGTTACCTCACACACACAATCCTCTCCTATTCCTGCACCTGCTGAAGCTGATATTGATCCTGTTGTCCACACAGATGTCATGATGGGCCATTGTGTTGTGCTGCATGTTCCCAAAAAGTTCCCAAAGCCACCAGTTCTCAAGGAGCCTGAACTGTGCTAGATTCCAGAGATAGAATGGTAAGGACTACCTTTCCAAGCCAATGTTACCATTTTCCAGCCAGTCACAGATACAACTCTATTTGTATTTTAGGGTGTCATAGTTGCTCATAAACATTTTGGTCAGGTCCTGACTCTCACCCAGAAGCACAGCTTCTACTGAAAGAAGTCCCATCAGTTTTGGCCCTTACTCTTCTAACTCAAGGGACTCAACCCCAGTTTAGAGGCCACAGAAGACTTCATACCATTTCTTCACTCCTTCTTCCTGCTGGTTCTTTCCCTTTTTCCCTCCTACAGTGACTGCAGAAATCCCCAGGTATATCAATGGACACAAACAGATATGGATTGCTGTGGTGAAGGGTGTTAACAACAGTGGTAGGGTCTGGGGCCAACTAATTCTAAGTATCGACTTGATGTTCAGTTCAGGGTGTTATGCAGGCAAAATACTCCAAAACCATGTCTCTACCTAAAAAAAGGCTGAAAATATGGCTACATCTACATTACCTGGTGAACGCAGTGGGAGCTTATAGGGGAAGCAGTTAAGCCTTGGCATATTTAGGGCAGTCCCCTGGTTTTTCTTGTGCTCTTCTTGGAGTTTGCCTTGAGGTAAGCAGTACAGTGCTGGGATCACAGCAAAAGCTGGACAAGAGTTTGAATGAAGACACTGTGCATGCTAACAAATCACATATACAGGAATCTGGGAGGTCAAGGCTGCAGTGAGCTGTGATCCCACCACCACAGTTCAGTCTGGGCAACAGAGTGGGACTCTGTCATAACCTGGACCGCCTTTGGATCTGAGTCTGGCTGGGATATGGAAAGGGTGCTAGCCGGTCAATGGCCATTCCAGGTGCACAGCCCAAGGAGCTCCCAGGGAGTCTAAGCAATTGTTCTTCAGTGCTACAAAGGCAGTGTTTGCTACCAGGCCAGCCAGCTTAACTGCAGGATCGTCTGCCCAACTAACCTGCTTGTAATGCCCTTCTCATAATAGAGCGTTGGAAATGCTGTGTAAGAATGGGAATGTGTTGGCTGGGTGTGGTGGCTCATCCTTGTAATCCTAGCACTTTGGGAGGCTGAGGCAAGTGGATCACTTGAGTCCAGGAGTTCAAGACCAGCCTGGGCAACATGGCAAGACACTGTCTCTACAAAAAAATACAAACATTAGCTGGGTGTGGTGGCTCGTGCCTGTAGTCCTAGCTACTCGGAAGACTGAGGTGGCCGAAGGTAGAATTGCTTGAGCCTGGGAGGTCAAGGCTGCAGTGAGCTGTGATCCCACCACCACACTCCAGCCTGGGCAACAGAGTGAGACTCTGTCTTAAAAAACAAAAAACAGGCAGGGTGCAGTGGCTTACACTTGTAATCCCAGCACTCTGGGAGGCTGAGGCAGGTGGATCTCCTGAGGTCAGGAGTTCGAGACCAGCATGGCCAACATGGTGAAACCCTGTCTCTACTAAAAATACAAAATAATTAGCCAGGTGTGGTGGTGTATGCCTGTAATCCCAGCTACTCGAGAGGCTGAGGCAGGAGAATCGCTTGAATCCGGGAGGCGTAGGTTGCAGTGAACCAAGATTGAGCCATTGTGTTCCAGCCTGAGGGAAAAAAGCGAGACTCCTTCTAAAACAAAACAAAACAAAAAACAAACAAACAAACAAAAAATGAGGATGTGCGCTTCACTGTCACGCAGATCATGTGAACCTGGGCCAAATCTTGGCTCTGCCTCTTTACCAGCTGCAGGGCTTCCAGTTATTTACTGACTCCCTCTCAGTAGGGATTTCTTTGTAGAATGGAGACAGTAATACCCACCTCAGAGTGCTGTTGTAAAGGAGAGGGAGATAAAGGCAGTCTGGCATTTAGCACAGTGCTCAGCATACATGGTTTCTCAGTACCCTTTCTTCTCTTATCACCAAGTCTTGACTCAATGCTCTTAGGATCCACACCAGGCTGCTGAAAGATTCTGAGTGTTTTTGGTAACCAGATCATTTCCACAGTCACTTCCTAAGTCCCTAGACTGCATTAAATTATCATCATTTCATTTTGTTTCTGAGAACCATGTGAATGGCTTCTAATCAGTTTACTCCTCAGGGCAGGATTAGACTAAGACGTTGTAGATCAGATCTACATGTCCATGAAAGCACCATCCATTTTGCAAGAGACCCAGACTCTTCCTGTTTGCTATAGATAAAGGTCCAGGACTTGCCTCTGTTGGAGTGACCTTCACTGAGCTATTCACAGGGTATCTGGGAGTTGGATTCCAAATGTGGGCTAGAGCAAGTAAAAAATCCCATTGACTGGTGGAGAATAAGATGCAGCAGCCAGACTTAGGAATGAATCCTTTATGAGCTCTAACCCCCATTTCTGTCTCTTGTTAAATGTTGCCTTTGCATAAGTTACTTACCATTGGTTGGTGATTTTAATTTTATCTATAAAAATTTAATTTTATCTGTAAAAATGGGATCCAATACACACTTTGGCAGAATTTTTAAGATATAAATAAATTAAGGTATGTGTAGCACTCAGCACTGTGCTGCCACATTGGAGTGGTTGAATTAATAGCAGCATTCATTATTTCTACTGCTTACCAGAGACACCGCCAGTTACATAAATGGCCATTGCAACTGCCATTGAAAATCCAACATTGATAGTGATGATCCCTCCAAAACGTCCTCGACTGAGAATAGCCTGGGCAACAGACCCGCATCCAAGGACCTGGAACGAGAGGGAAACTCAACAAGTAAGTGAGGATGGCTAGTGTCAGAAGTAACGGAAACTCGCAGTAGCAAGTATGTTTAAAACAAACTCGTGCATTGGGTTGCCTTGGGTTTTATACAAATCAAATTATAATGATTCAGCTATACGCAGAGCAAAATGGTGAACCCAAGGCTGCATTTGGCTTACAGATAGATGAGTTTTGCTGTGCCGGCACAATGCTCAGATTTTCCCTACATTTATAAATCAGGAAATTTCACACAATGATCTAGTTATCTGATTTTCTTTAAAATTAAATTTTTTATTTTGAGACAATTATAGACCTACATGCGTTGTAAGAAATAATGCGGAAAAGTCCCGTGTACCTGTTACCCGCTGGTTCCTTTTAATCAACCAGAAGATCTCGTTATTCACAGGGAAATAATCGAGCACAGTAGCAGCTGGGGGATCCCTTTAAACAGAGCTTATGCCTTCCTAACTGGCTCATTTCACTGCCCTTCACTCATTTAGGTCACCTTCCTGGCCTCTGTAGGTATTTGAGTTTGACAGTCCTGTTCTTGTAGCTCCCAGTATAAAAGCAGGACCAGGCACACAAACCACCATACACATATCCAATAAAGGGGAAAGGCCATTTGTACTATGTATTAGAAAAAATGTCTGATATGCAAGAAAACAAAGGAAAATCTTAGGGGGATAGATTTGGCAATCAGGACCCCCTTATTCTCATGTAATTTCTCCCTGATGGGGCTATAGTTTCCTAGGGAGCAGAGGCTGCCAAACTCACTGCTTCTTATATTCCCTATCGCACCAAGCCCAGTGCTGTGCTGACAGTAAGCATTCTGCAAACAGTTGCATAGTGAAGTGTGATAGTGAGTCTTCCACGGTCTTCAGCTGGTAGAGGATATTTTGGAGAATGAAATCCATATTCAGAAAGGTTTGCAATAAATATATGATGGTACATCCAGTCAGTAGACTGCTAGTCTACTGAAAAATACATAAGTAAAAGAAAATAGAATAAAGGAGATTCGTGTGTACCAAGTGGAAAGATCCCCAAGGTATATTATTAAAATTTAAAAAAGATACAGAGCAGTGCTAAAACATGCTGCCAATTGTATTAAATACATTACATGCATTTATTTTTATATATATGATCTCTCTCCATGAATACATGAGCAGCAGAAATGGGGTTAGACCCGAAAGGGTTGTGGGGAGCGCATGACTGGGACAGAGGCTGGAAGAGAACTTTTCATTGTATATCCTCTCTTTTTTTAAACCCATGTGTTTTCTACTTTTTTGTTTTAAATGGGCCCCACGTATTCATTGAACAATCAGTTAAAACCATTTAATCACAGTCCATTAAAGAAATACTTGGCAAAGGACAGTTCTTGGGAAAGACAGAACAGTTGCATACAATTTTGGTAGGAAAATGAGACAGCAAATGACCACCAGCTTTCACTGTGCTGTGGTTTAAAAAGCTAGTGTGGCCCTGGAGGCATAAGTGTAGGAATTATTAGATGATTAGATGGAATCCAGTTGGGATTTTATAACTAAAGAAGAGCAATTAACTTGAGGGACATATTATTTAGGGGCAGGAAAATAGAGCATATGAGGAAATATTTCAGAAACAAACAAATTTTAGGAAAAGAAGTTAACAATGTGAAGGCTTTTTATCAGGAAGATAATAACCTACTATTGTGTCTTTTCATAAAGGGTTGAAAATGGAAGAGTCTAAAACTAAAATATGAAAGCTTGCACAAAGACAATTTTTTTATTGTGATGAATTAATTCTAAATAGCTCCCACAGGAGCTATTTAGAGGAGTATAAGTTACAAACAAGAGATATTTAATACATATAGAACGATTTCTCTGACAGTGGAGAAATTACGTAGATGATGCTTTCATGTCCCTTCCAGTCTGCAATTCTAAGATACATCCACTTGTCTTAGCAAGCAGAGAAAAGGTGGAGAGCTTTGCACCCTACACTGAATGTTAAATACAGTTACAGCGAGAACATGTCCCCTTTCTCTTTTCAAAAAAAAAAAAAATCCCCTGGGTCCATTTTGTAGCCTAACAATTTCACCTAGACTTGACATTACTTTTTCCTAGAATCCTTACCTATTATAATAACTGCCGGAATTAAAACCACATTGGTGTCTTTCTTTCATTTGAATTTAAATCCAATTAAATGCTCTGGGCACAACTTCCAGGCGGAATGACATTTTTGTAGTATCTCCTAAAATGAGGAATAAAACAATACTGACAGCTGAGATGACTTGATTTAGACAGCCAGGGCTAAGAAGAGACACAAAAGAGAGAGGCCAGTCCTGAGCTATGATTGCTTTCTAAATAAGCGTCTCCCCTCTTTTATGATCCTGATGTACATGCACTTGTGCGAGTCTAGAGGGGACATAAAAGCTTTAAATGGTTCAAGTGGGCCCGTGGAGGCTTCTGCCTTGTCAAATTTCACTATGATTAATCCTCTCCTCTTCCACTCTAGATGCTGAAATGGCTTTTCTTAGGAGGATAATCAATGCTGTGTGCTGCAGGAAACAGGAGGAGAGATGAGCAATGTGGGGACTTCAGTTACCCTCATCAGAAATGCCGCTCAGAGGACTGGAGCCCAGATTTCCAGCACTGCATCCTAATTTAGAAATGTATTTGCTGTAGCCTGAAAAGCAACAAGGAAGCCAGGTAACTGCCTCCCGGTTTCTTCCTTTGCCTGCCTCCTCTTGCCTATATTCGTAGCACCAGGACAGCAGATCATGGACATTCTAATGTATCATGAGCTGCTTGCTGGAGATCTGGTCACCCACTCTGATTCTCTATGTGTTCAGTGAATTTTTTTCCTCCGAAAATGAGACAACTGTTTTTTATGGTATTGACGATAAAAGTTCCATCCTGATTCCCTGCTCTCACCTTCAAGAACTGCCATACCTTTCCCTTCTTAGACTCAAAAAGAGCACATTATCATATCCACTCTGCTTGATTTTCCTGGTCTCCCCATCTAGAAAGCATTTCTTTTTTTTTTCTTTTTTTTTTAATTTTCGTGCCGGAGTCTCTCTCTGTCGCCCAGGCTGGAGTGCAGTGACATGATCTCGGCTCCCTGCAAGCTCTGCCTCCCGGGTTCATGCCGTTCTCCTGCCTCAGTCTTCTGAGTAGCTGGGACTACAGGCGCCTGCCACCATGCCTGGATAATGGTTTGTATTTTTAGTAGAGACAGGGTTTCACTGTGTTAGCCAGGATGGTCTCGATCTCCCGACTTCGTGATCCACTCGCCTCGGCCTCCCAAAGTGCTGGTATTACAGGTGTGAGCCACCGCGCCAGGCCTAGAGAGCATTTTTAGGTCAATCGCCCATTCAGATTTTTCTGAACAAACCTGGTGTCTCTCCTCTGAAGTTCAATTGTACTGTTTATACTCTACAGTAAGTACTTAGTTACCTTCCAAGTGCCTAATCTTGATTTCCTTATCTAGAAAACAGTCTCTTGGGTTCCTTTCCATATTAACATTGTGGATATTCTAATGTATCATGGTCTGTAATATGAGAGTCTCTTTGATTTCATTCTGTCCTCTTGGGTGGTTTACTTCCCGAGTCCACCACCCACTCCTCCTCGGCAGGCCTACAGACCTTTAAGATTTCTTCTACCTTCTTGACAGGACCTAGCACTTGCTCAATCTAGCTGCCTCTTCAAGAAGAATTAGAAAAGTCACAAAACTATAGAGGAGATGGAGGGCATGACAAATGCATGGACACAGTGAAGATCTAGTGTTCGGTGAGTCCTTCACTGTGTCTTCAAAGTTCCTCATTAATCTTTCATTCATGTTCTCTCGATAGCTTCACCAAGCCTTCTCTTCTCTCATCAGCACGACCCACCCAACTGCCTTTCTGCATGTAACACCACCTTCTAGTTGACTCAGCACCTATTAATGGATGTGAAGACCAATGGTTACTCAGAATATCACACAAACTTTGTATTTCAGTTATCCAGCACTGAAGAATTCACCACCCCCAAACTTAGTGGCTTAAAATGATAACATTTATTTTGCTTATGAATCTGCAATTTGGGAGGGGTTTGGCAGGGCATCTCATCCCTGCTCTACTTGGTATCAAATGGAGTGGCTCAAAAAATGAAACACTGGAATTATTTGAAAGCTTGCATGTTCATGCATCTCAAGGTTGATGTTGACTGTTCGCTGATACCTTAGCTGGGGCTTACAAATGGTTTCTCCATGGGGCCTGGCTTCTTTACAATATGGTGGTTGAGTTCCAAGACTGAGCATCATATAGACTCCAGAGACTGTGCTCTTAAATCCTGTACCATGCCATCTCTCAGTTATACCATTTTGCTGGTTCTGAACTCGATAGCACACAGAAGGCATGTGATACAGGTATTATCCCTAAAACATCCTAAATTGGTGTTCACCTAACCCATACTGGATCACCTTTAGGGATAGGGAGCTCATTACCACGTTAGGCAGCTTGTTCTGTATACTTTTTATTGTTCCTGTGGTTGGAGCATCCTTCCTTACATGAAGTTGGACGCTTCCTTCCTGTAACTTCTGTCCATTAGCCCCCGGCATACTGTTGAGACCAAGGAGAATAAGCTTTTCACATACCAGGCATTGCAATAAGTGGAGGGGCATAATGCCCTCCCTGGGTTTTCTCTTTGTTTGGATACTTGTCCCTTCATCTTTGATCTCTGCGTCTCCTTGGACTCCCAGTGAGTCTCACCTGGGTAAGCTCTATGTTGTCAGTGTCTCTCTGAAAACACAGAGCTCAGAAATGGACACAGTCCTTCCATATTTGTGTATCACATTATGACATGGTAATTAACCTTCTGACTCATGGCTTCTATTGCCGTCTGGTGCGACTCTTAGCCATGGAATGTTATTTAACTGTTTACATATTTATGCCTGATTTTCTCAATTGTATAAGAAGATTTTCAAGATAATATGCTGAACTCTTTTTGTCTCTGTAACAGCTTCTAGTATATTGGATGTAATTGAGTAACAGATCTGGACATTATTTCCAGGGATGACACTTGTTGGCAATGTAAATGAACATGTTATTTCTCGTTCTCAGCTTGCTCATATATTAAAGGGGAATAATGATATGTGCCAGGTTTGAATCTTATGGTTTTTTGATAAAGAATCAAATGAGATAACATGAATAAAGGCAATATTTAAACAACAATGGGCAACAATAAGGGTAGGATATTATTGTTTTAGTATAAACTCAAAAATTCCAGTTTAGGGTGAATAGGTTAAGAAAATAGACCCATGAACTTAACTGCTAACTCGCTGCCTGGCAATAAAAACAGGAGAGAAAAGACATCTATAACAGAATACATCTAGTTGAAATATTTGCTGTTTCATTCCTAGTCATGGGATTTAATTTTGGTGAGAGAGGGAAAGCAGGAAGCTGATAAGATCTTCAAGGTGTTTTGACTATTTGTGATTACTCTCCAAAGATAGGCCATTTCATAATTGGCAGGATTTTAGTGCTTTTTGTAGGAAAGCAATGCTAGAAAATAGAAAGATAAATGCTTTTTTTTTTTTACTATCAGTTTCCATACATGGAAGAAGGAAAAGACTTCCATTGGAAAAGGAAGAAAGACACTTGAAAGGCAGAATTCCTACAAAACATTGATTGGTGGGAATTCCTCCAGTCATTCCCGATTACCCAGAGCAAAAATTCTGGGATTATTAATACCTGTTATTCCTTCCCCTTCTCTCCCTTGGCCACCCATAGTCCGTCATTCCCATATCTGGTCGTCTGCAGCCTCCAATCAGTGTCCCCACCTCCGATCTCTCCCCATCCAGAGACCATTCCAGATGAAGCACCACACACCACCTCCCCACTGCTCAGGAAATGTCAGCCCAGAGTCCTCAGGCTGGTACTCAGGGCTCTCCATTGCCTTATCTCATGATTCCCAGCCACCTTCCTTTCCAGTATTCTTTAGCACAGATCTGCATCAGCCAGGCTGACATCCTAGTCACTTGGAGCCCTTTGAGCTAATGACACTTGTTTTCATCTCTGCATATCTGCTATGCTGTGCCTTTCAGAAGAAACACCCTTTCCTTGCACCTTTTCCAACTAAACCCAATCTATTCTTAATGATGAGCTGAAATCTTGCCTTCTCGATAGGACTTTCTCTGACAACAGAAGCCCTCATTGACTTCCTGTGCCTACTCTACCACGTCTGCACTTTGCCATTTTATTATATACCTGCCACGTTGTCTTGTGGCACCAATACCCCCAAAACTATAATGTCCACCAGGGAAGTACATTTGTTTTTCAGGTTAATTGGAGAAAAGCATACAAATTTATTTAACATGTATACATGGGAAGAACTACAGAGTGATTACCCTAATTCTTTATATTCCATGCTTAAATATAATAATATTTGATGAAAGATATTAAAATATCTAAACTTAAGCAAGGGCAAAAAAAAAAAAAAAATCCCTGCTTTCAAGAAAAGCAGGAAAAGATAAAAGTTTAGTTTGGCCTATCCATCTGATAAGGGATTAATAACCAGAATATATAAGGAGCTCAAACAACTCAATAGCAAACAAACAAACAAACAAAATCCAAATAATCTGATTTTAAAAATGGGCAAGAGATCTGAGTAGTCATTTCTCAGAAGACATACAGTGACCAACAGGTATAAGAAAAAAATGCTCAAACAATCATTAATCATCAGAGAAATGCAAATCAAAACCACAATGAGATAGCAACTCACCCCAGTTAAAACAGCTTTTATCAAAAAGACAGGGAATAATGGATATGGAGAAAGAGGAACCTTTATACACTGTTGGTGGGAATAGAAACTAGCATAGTCACTATGGAAAATAGGGAGGAGGTTCCTCAGAAAACTAAAAATAGGACCGCCATATGATTCAGCAGTTTCACTACTGCGCATGTGTCCAAAAGAAATAAAATCAGTATGTTGAAGAGCTATCTGCACTCTCATGTTTACTGCAGCACTATTCACAATAGCCAAAATATGGACTCAACCTAAGTGCCCACCAACCAGATGAATGGATAAAGAAAATGTGGCATATATATGCAACGAAACATTATTCAACCATAAAGAAGGAGGAAATCCTGTCATTTGTAGCAATGTGAATGGAACTGGAGTCATTATGTTAAGTGAAATAAGCCAGGCATAGAAAGACAGACATCACATGTTCTCACTTTTATGTGAGAGCTAAAAAAAGTGGGTCTCATGAAGACAGAGAGTAGATGGGGTGGTTACTAGAGGTCAAGAAACGGCAGAGGAATGAAGAAAGGTTGACTAATAGGTAAAAATACATAGTTTGATAGAAGAAATAAGACCTAGTGCTTGACAGATCAGTAACATGACTGTAGTTAACAATAATCTATTGTATATTTCAAAGTTGCCAGAAGAAAATAATTTGCATATTTCTAGCAGAATGAAAAGATGAATATTTAAGGCAATGGATCACCCAATCACACTGATTTGATTTTTATACATTATATGAATGTATTAAAATGTCCCATATACCCCCAAAATATGCACATCTGTTAGGTATGAATAAAAAAAGAAAAGCAGGATACAAAACTACCCTGAATAATCCTCCTTTAAACAATGTGGAAATGATAAATAAATGGGAATCTTAAAAAACCCAACTTAATTTGGAGGTATGATATGAAATGTGAAAAGTAGGAGGTGTAATTTCTAAGAAATATCAAGTGGCACTGCTGGGCAGTTCCCAACTGAGCCATGACCCCTATGACAAGCTGTTTATTGGACACAATGTAAAAGCTGACATGGTGAAGTGATTACCACAAGCTGAAATGCTGGGAACAGAGAGGGAATAATCAACCCACAGGTTTTATTGCACGTAACCCTTCTCAAATCTCTTGTATATTTATTACGTCCTTTAAAGTGTAAAACAAGATAGTCCTAGCAGAATACATGGTGCATAACCGACACTCAATAAATATTTGTTCGGTGAGTATGTAAGAACTGAGTCCTTTCAGAAAAGCAGTAGTTAATGAAGTTTAGGAATTCCTTAGTGAAGTGTTTGTGAATGCGTGCAACCTGGGGCCAGGGACCACCATGGAACCCTAGAATTACTGCAAGAGGTCTATGATTCCTTGTGTGTGTCAAACATTGTCCAAAAATTGAAAAAATAACATGTCTTCTATCTTCTTTTTGTGATCTTGTGTTTTCAGAATTAATGAATACCAAAAGAATGTTGTAGTGTATAGAGTTCTTGAAAATTTTGAAGTTAAAAGATCTCCTTGGGAAAGATTGTCACGGGCTTTGGAATAAATACTGTACAAAAAGTTTACCATCTTGACTCATCTGTTTAGGGTAGTGTGAATAAAGGAATACTAGCTACCCTCTATTTAGTTCATTCTTTGTGCCAGGTTGCATGCTAAGTGCTTTACTTGTATTCCTTTATCACTATCCCATTATTAACAGTTACAACATTCTGGGAGGTAAGGAGTATTATCTCCATATCATGGATGAGCAAATTGAGGCTGAGAAAGATCAAAGCCACTTGCCTAATTTTACATCATTGTAAGGAGATAGAACCAGGATTTGATCACAGGTCTGTCTTAGTCAGAGGCCTAAACTTTTAGCCATCACACACTGGATGGAACAAGCGGTCATCAGATGCAGCTGATGCCTCCAAGAATCCATGGATATCTTCAGGGAGGATACTGGGTTTTCCACAGGATGTGGAATAGGGGCATCAGTTTTTTTGTCTGCATGTTGAAAGCAGAGGGCTGTCTGGGAAGGTGAGGACTTGAAGACCCCAGGTAGCAGCCATCTGTTCCCAATCTATCTAGTATAAATGGCCTCATTGTAAACCAGATGTGTCAGTCCAAAGAGAAAGGACTGAGGCTGAAGTTGCTTGTCTCCTTATAGTTCCTGGTCTTTGCCAGGACAAGTGCTTTTCTGGTAACAATAAGTATGGTCACCCTAGTTCAGAAAATATACAACACTCGCGCTTTGTCATCAAAGCATCTCAGGGACCTAGAAAAGAAAATCTTTCAGCTCCAATTTCCCTTCCTTTCTCAGAGATGACTGAGATATCTTGGTGATTACCTCCAGCTTTTTCAATTTATGCAAAATCTATTTTCTTGATTTCTGCTCACTTGATTTCTAGCTCCGCTTGCACAGACAACTTCCACTAGATGATCAAGCGCCCACCAGTAGAAAACTAGAGTGAAAGGTACAGTTAAACCCTTTCCTCTCTTGTTGTCTCTCACACTCTCCTCTCCTCATAGTGTCTTCCAATTTTGTGGTTATCAACACACACTCCCCGCTAATGCTGACCAAATATGCCTAATGCTGAAAGTGAGTATCGACCTAGAAGGGGCCTTTTCCACACGGATGAGCCACGCCCAACAGCCACATGGGTTTCTGTGGCACTGGTCAGCATTTGGGGCACTTACAAGGGAGTTGAACAATTCCCCTTACTCCCACCTGCCCCCTTTATTACATTTTATTTAGCTAAAGTCAAACAAGTAACCCAGGTGGACATTCTAAAATGCCCCAATACCTCCAAGTCTCACCCAGCTGGAATGTGTTCATTATTGTTCTTTCAAAGACTTTTCTGGGAAGCAGATCCGGTGGTGCCTGTTCAGGGCACCTTTGCTCCGTGCTATGTGGACAGCAGCAACGTGACCCAGGAACATGAGTTCCGTGTGACTGCTTTACCTCATACCCTGCTGCAGGTCTTCTTGGATATAGGGAAGGAACACATTTAAATTATTAAGCAAAAATACTCTCCAGTAATTTGTCATTAAATGATGCAAATATTTATAAAATCAGAAGCATTAAAAGAGCTTATTTGTGGCAACACGTATTTTAAATCAACTGATTTGTGTGTATGTATGCACACATATATGTGTGTTTGTATACATGTATATATGTGGTATGTATATTCTCATTTAGTCCCCTTTAGGGGGAGGAAAGGACTCCTTTTTCCATCTAAAGAAACCTTTGGACAAAGAAATTAAGTAATTTTCCTGAGGACATTTGTAGGGTAAGCGCACCTGATAGCAACAACTTAAGCCCACCCTTAGACTGACCCTGTATGGCAGATGCACCTGAATGTTCTGAGCTAGGGAATCTGGAAGTGGCCAACCCAGAGATGCGTTCCCTATCAATCATAAACATCTGAACCCTGTCCAGTTCTATGCAACATGGGCTGTACAAGGCATTGAGGCCCTGAGTTTTGAGTTAAATGAAGGTTGACAGGTGAAAGTCATTAAGAGGAGATTATTAAGCGAAAATACTATATAAACTGCATGCTGTTTACAGGGGATTGCAGTTTTCCTGCCCAGTTTGCGGTCCCTGGGCCGTGAGGTTACATCCATATTGATGAGGAGTTTCTTGACCGAAATGCGCTATGTTCGATGAACGATTTAAGGTACTACGTAATATTAAGGATTTTTAGTATGGGTTGATATTCATGTTGACTAGTTTGAGTTAATACGGTTGATATGGTGAATGTGTTATAGTTGATTCGGGGATTGTTAATATGCGGTTATATGTATGTGGATTATATTCTTGATGTACTTTAATGTATTAATGTACTATATATGGTTACACAATTATAGTACAATATATTATTCATGGGATTAACAGTACTGCACGAAGTACATAAAAGCACTTAGGTATTAGTTCATTAATACTGACATAGTGGTTGAAGTGTGTGCCGAAAAAAGTACAGGGAATAGTTTAATTAGAATTTCAGCTTGGGTGTTGATGGTGAAGAAGAAATGCTTCTTTCCTGAGTTGTCCTGGGGAGGGAATTCTCCATTTCTGGTTTATAAGACCAGAGTATTGAGTTATACTACAAGGGCAGTTTCATTTGAATAATTTGTTTTCAATTAGGGCCGTAATTGGTATAAGGTGAGGGTAGTAGAGATGCGCATAATGGATGCTGTTTGTCCGATGATAATAAAAGGGTAGTTGACTGGCTGCACTCTGATTCATGTGAGTGTGAGACTAGTGGACAGAATACTATGCCTTGCTGATTAGACATGTGAGGTATAGGAATAACTGCTAGAAGAAGAATGGAAAATATAAGGGCCAGTACACCCCCTAGTTTATTAGGGATGGATCATAAGATTGCATATGCAAATAAAAAGTATCACTCTGGTTTAATGTGGGGTGAGGTATTGCGGGAGTTGGCTAAAGTGTAATTATCTGGGTCGCTCAGGAGATCAGGTGAAAATAGCACTAGAATCATTAGAATTATTAGGAAGAGGAGGAGGAAAATTAGGCCTAGAATATCTTTGATTGTGTAGTGAGGGTGGAAAGTGATTTTGTCAGGGTCTGAGGAGATCCCTGAAGGGTTATTAGATCCTGTTCCATGTAAGAACAAAAGGTGAACAGCCGCTAAAGTTGCAATGATGAAAGGTAAGATAAAATGGAAGGCAAAAAATTGTGTAAGGGTGGCTTTGTCTACTGAAAATCCACCTCAGATTCATTGTACAAGATCAGTTCCAATATATGGAATGGCTGATAGTAGGTTTGTAATTACTCAGAATAGGTTTGTAAAAACTCAGAATATTTGGTCTCATGGGAGTATGTAACCTGCAAATGCTATTGCTATGGTCATGAATAGCAGGATAATACCAATATTTCAGGTTTCTAGAAATATAAATGACGCATAGTATAAGCCTTGGCCAACATGTAGGAAGAGGCAGATGAAAAATACTGAAGTGCCGTTAGCATGAAGATAGCGAATTATTCAGCCTTAGTTTACATCTTGGCTGATATTGGCGATTGAAGAGAAGGCAGTTAAGGGATCTGATGTGCAGTGTATGGCCAGAAACAATCCTGTGGTGATTTGGAGAATTAAGCAGGCACCAGTAAGTGAGCCAAAGTTTCCTCATGTAGAAATGTTGGATGGTGTGGGAAGATCAATGAATGAATGATTAATAATTTTTATTAGTAGGTGTTTTGCGTATTTTGGTCATTAGTGTTCTTACAGTTGAAATACAATGATGGTTTTTCATACCATTAGTCATGGTTGTAGTCCATGTAGGAATAATGGCTTATATTTTATTTTTATTAAGTATTCTTTTGGTTATAGGGTTTGCAGGTTTTTCTTTGAAACTGTCTCCTGTTTATGGGGATCTATGGTTAATTATTAGTGGTGCTGTGGGTTGTGGTATTGTGTTGAATTTTGGTGGGACTTTCGTAGGGTTAATCGTCTTCTTAATTTATTTGGGTGGTATAATGGTTGTTTTTGGTTATACGGTGGTAGTGGTTGTTGAGGAATATCCTGAAATATGAAGGTCAGGTATTAACATTTGAGGGGCTTTATTATTAGGATTATGAATAGAGTTGGTGTTGATTTGGCGAATGGCTGAGTATGATGGGATGGTCATTACAATCAATTTAATAGCGTAGGGAGTTGCATAACTTTTGAGGGTGAGGGTGGTTTGCGTGAGGATTCTGTGGGTGTGGCTGCTTTATAAAGTTATGGGTATTGGTGGTAGTTGCTGGTTGAATGTTATTTGTTAGTATTTATGTTGCACTTGAAGTTACTCAGGGTGATGATTAGATAATTAAGATTAGAGTTGGAAGAGGTAAAATAAAAAAAAGAAGAGGAAATAGAGTTTTTTAGGCCTTTTGGGGCAGATACGATAATGGAGGCTGATATCTGAGTTTGTGAAATGGTTTTTGGTATGGACTTTCCTAATCAAATATTTTGGCTTGTAAATAGGCTTGAGTGGGTGGGGGGGCTGTATGGTGGATTGTGGCTGAGTAAAAACCTAATATATTGGAGAAGTTAAATGTCTGTAATGGATACTTTAGCTTAAGGTTATTCATTATAAAATTTAGTTCTATTGCTAGTAAGAGGCCTAACGTGGTCACACCTAGGGCTGTGAGTTTTAGGTGAAGTGGCATAGTTGTTTAGGGGGATGAAGTGGGAACAATATTATTGGTAATGAGGCATCCAGCGAAGATACTGCTGATTATTAGGCACTTAATTGGGTTAATTAGGAAAGGGTTACTTTTATTAACAATAATCAGAGTTGTGAAGCTAGGTCATCCTATCAGAGGGAAGAAAATAATTTGGGTACTATAGACTGCTGTTAGGGAGGTTGCAATAAGAGTAATAAGAAAGGGCTCAGGCATTGGTGTATGACGTGTTTGCTGTTTCAATAATGAGGTCTTCAGAATAAAAACCTGTGAGGAAAGGCATACCTGTATGTGCAAGGCTGCCAATGATAAGGGAGGAGGAAGTGAGGAGTAGAGTCTTGAATAGTCCTCCTATTTTTCAGATGTCTTGTTCATCACTGAGATTATGGTTGGTGGATCCTGAACATATGTAGCTTTTAAAAAGACGTGGGTGGGGGCGGAGCAAGATGGCCGAATAGGAACAGCTCCAGTCTCCAACTCCCAGTGCGAGAGACACAGAATACGGCTGATTTCTGCATTTTCAACTGAGGTACTGGGGTCATCTCACTGGGGAGTGCCGGACAATTGGTGCTGGTCAGCTGCTGCAGCCCGACCAGCGAGAGCTGAAGCAGGGCGAGGCATTGCCTCACCTGGGAAGTGTAAGGCGGAAGGGAATCCCTTTTCCTAGCCAGGGGAACTGAGACACACAACACCTGGAAAATCGGGTAATTCCCACCCCAATACTGC